>NC_139702.1:10971285-11228785 GCF_964188405.1 Protomyctophum parallelum
ACTGTCTCCTTCAATACTAATGATAGGAAGGACTCCTGCATGTATTTCTTCTCCTCTTTCTCCCCTCTTCACTCCTCTACTCTCTTGTCCTTGTTGTGTCTCTCCAGGCAAGACTCCAGAGGAGGTGGTAAAGAAGTATCTACAGAAAGTCAAAAGTCCACCGGAGGAGGTATGTATGGCTGATGATTCTCTCTGTAATCAAACGGTAGCATTAGAGCTAGGGATGGAGCTCGTTCATTTTTATTGATAACGATCACCTTATCGATCAGGCTTATCGAGCCGGGTCCTTATCGAGCCCACTATCGAGCTTTTTCTATTATTTTGTGGAAAGACGGGAGACAATACATTCTGAACAGAACCAGTATATTTTACTAGGGCCTTCAAATACAGTACATTTCTAACAGGCAATTGACCTTTTTACCAATAAAATAATATTAAAGAAACTGTTAAACTTAAAAGTGTTATCTTGTTTACCCGGGGCAGCGCTGGCTGTTTGTGCCAGCATGGATGATTACATTTATTTCTTGATCGCCTCTTGTCTTGATTGTTTGAACATGGCGTCATGGGCCGCTATGCTCGATAACAGGCTTGATAAGCCCAAAGCTTATTGATAACGGGTACTCAATAAGCTTTTTATTGGATTTTATCGGGTAGCTCCATCCCTAATTAGAGCAGTGAGTTGAAGTTCCCCCTTTTTGTCCTGTTGACTCAGAGAGTAAAAGAGTATCACATCTTTTTGTCCTGTTGACTCAGAAAGTAAAAGAGTGCCCCTAATGCCCCCATGTTTCTGTCTGCTAGGACTGTACCATCTGTATGGAGCCGTTAGGGGGTCCTTCTGGCTACAAAGGCCCAGGGGTAGGGCCCATCTCCAGGGCAGAGTCGGTGGGGAGACTGGCCCAGTGCGGACACCAGTACCACCTCCACTGTCTGGTGGCCATGTACAACAACGGCAATAAGGACGGCAGGTATGAGTCCTCACAGGGAGCACACCCACTTAACCCATTTTGGCCTGACATCGAAATTAAAAAAATGTCTTCTAAATCCTGACAGTTTTCTGAAATACCTATGATTCTATTTCAGTGGTGCTCAATATTTCATGTAAAGGACCACAAAAATTATATGTAATTGGCCACCGACCCCCATTTGAAAATGTAGTTCCAGGGATCCCCCAGAAGCAAAGATTTGAGTTAAAAACGTTCGTTCGCAGATTTGCGGCACATTTTCAAAAAAAATTGAACTACATTTTAAAATGGGGGTCGGTGGCCAATTACATATCATTTTTGTGGTCCTTGACATGAAATATTGAGCTTGTAGATCTGCTATTTTTCAAAATTAACTGACAAATACACTGTCTACTGCAACAAGACTGGTTTCAAGATGAATTGGTAAACCTTTAAACAACTCTCCTCCAGCCTGCAGTGTCCAACCTGTAAGACCATCTACGGTGTGAAGACGGGCAACCAGCCGGCAGGGAAGATGGAGTACCACGTCATCCCCCACTCCTTACCAGGACACCCCGACTGCAAAACCATACGCATCATCTACAACATCCCTCCAGGAATTCAGGTACGACACAGACCCATGCGTGTGTGTGTGTGTGTGTGTGTGTGTGATTCCCTTCGACCGTTCCGCATTTGCCTGGCTTAAGCCATTCTTGGCGGGAACCCCTTTTGGTGTTTTAAGCATTATGTTATGCTTCATAGCTGTTGACAAATAGCAGATCTACAAGCTCATAGCGTGGCGCGCGACAAGCTTGCAGGTCTGCTATTTGTTTTTTATCGTGAAAATGAGGCACAAATCTTTGAATATATATTCTTTCAGAGTGAACGTTTTTAACTCAAGTCTCAAATCTTTGCTTCTGGGGGGGGGGGGGGGGTCCCTGGAACAACATATTTTCAGATAGGGGTCGGCAGCCAATTACATATATATTTTTGGGGTCCTTGACATGAAACGTTTTGAACACAACTGACATAGAAACATAGGTTTTTCACAGAACTGTCAGGATTTAGAAGACATTTGTAGAATCGATGGTACTGTAGTTCTAAATGGGTTAAGCTGTAGACTTTTCTTTGGTATGAAACGGTGTTAAGGATACTTCCCCTAGAAGAGAAACTTGCATACAGGAATTTAAGACGTGGCAGCCTTTCATAAATGTAGTGGACAGTGACACTTCCAAGTTGAATAATCTGTTGTCGATGTGAGGAAATGTTTTAATTTTTTTTGTCTTTATTTAGGTTGGTGTAATTATTTTATATTATTTATTTATTTATTTTATTGAATGTTGGCTGGATCACAAAGCACATTGTATTAGACTTTGATGATGATGATATTGATTATTGCGTATTGCACATAGACCGTGTGTACAGTGTATGGCATGAATTGATAAATTAATTGATGTGACCCCTCTCTCTCTGCCTGCCCCTACCCTACCCTACTTCCCTCTCTGTCTGCCCAGGGACCTGAGCACCCCAACCCAGGCAAGCCCTACACAGCCAGAGGGTTTCCTCGACACTGCTACCTCCCCGACAGCGAGAAAGGCCGCAAGGTACCCACTATGCACCCCCTAAAAGGCTGCAAGGTACCCGCTATGCATCCCCTAAAAGGCTGCAAGGTACCCGCTATGCACCAGCTAAATGGCCGCAAGGTACCCACTATGCACCCCCTAAAAGGCTGCAAGGTACCCACTATGCACCCCCTAAACCCGCCAACTAGGATTGTACCGGTCATCGTCCAGAATTATATTTGAGTCTGTAATTAAATAATTTAGTTCCACAAACTGGCAATGGTTGTTATAAATAATGCTAATATTCTACTAGCTACAGTAGGAGAACATGGAAACAAATGATGGAGGAGAGAACACTTTTCAACTCATTAATACAAATATATTGGAGTCTTATAAACCATGGAAAGTTGACTAACACTTCCTCAAGCTGACAGGTCTTTTTCTCAGAAATAACCATAATAAAGATCTGAGACCAGATTCTAAATTCTGACACTTTTCTGATAATCTAATATTTCTATGTCTGTGGTTCTCAAACTATTTCATGTCAAGGAGCCTCAATATTTGGCCGTGTGTCAAAATATGTTGTTCCAGGAACACCCAGAAGCAAAGATATGAGTTTAAAACATTTGCTGTGAAAGCATATTCAAAGATTTGCACACATTTTCACGATAAAAAAAAACAAATAGCAGGTGTAAATGGTTTTATTCTCAAGGTGTTTTCCTTCAACAGGTTTTGAGATTGCTCCTGGTGGCGTGGGACCGCAGGCTGATCTTCTCAGTTGGAACCTCCAGTACCACAGGAGAGTCTGACACCGTCATCTGGAACGAGGTACAAACACCAAGAAATTACAATGTCATTCTGCATTTTGGTCCTTTCTTTTTTTACGGTGGCTCTGCATGAGGTTAGCCGTTTAAGTGTATATGTGCTTGCTTATTCTTTACACATATTGTTGTATACCTTTTGAAATATCCCATGTCAAAATTGTGTAATGGGGGGTGCCTCCAGCACATACAGGTACTGTATATGGAGGCAAATGCACATATAGCCCCTGTCAAATGCACATATATGGAGCGCAACATGGCACTGATGTCAGACACAACAGAAAACTTTCAACATGAACTAATGCTACAAGTCGGGCTGCTGAGACACCTATTGGTCGGATCGGTGGTGCGACATGGCTGTCTCTCAAACTTGCGCGCATACACTGTAGTGTTTGTGTGTGTCAACACGAGGTTCCATCGAGGAAGCCTGAGGAAGGTCCGGAGGGACCGAAACGTTGCTTCATTAAATAAGAAAATGCTTGTGTACCGAGCAAGTACAGTGTGCGGGTGTATTCTATTGCTTTCATTGATGTCCACTGGCCTACGCACCTGTGCATACGCCTGATTTCTCTCGAAAGTTCTCTCCTACAGTCCACCGAGGAGGTAAAATGCTCTGTCTCTTCTGATCACAAGGTCCACCACAAGACAGAGTTTGGCTCTAACCTGACGGGACACGGCTTCCCCGACCCCGGACACTTGGACAACGTCCTGGAAGAGCTCCGGTCTCAGGGCATCACAGAGGACGACGGAGTCACCGACAAATGAACATGCAGAGAGAGAGAGAGAGAGAAGATGAGAGAAGATGGAGGAGACAGTGGGGAAAGGTGATGGACAGAGGACAACAGTCTTCCAACCATCTTCTTCATCCACATGATGACAAGCAGAAGAGAAGTAATGGTGGCCGTGTACTACGGATAATAGACATTGACTATCTGCCAGCACTTAAAGATGGGCGATTTTGGGTACAGAATATTGTTATTATTATTATTATTATATATATTCTTTGCTGCAGGGGTCATTACGTTCATAGCTGTTAACTGGGTTTATTTGTAAAATATGGGACTGGTCAACTTCACACAAGCACATGTGTTGTGCTAGGGTGGGGGGGGGTTGTTTGAGGAGGGGAAAGCACAGCAACAGACAAAGCATAAAAGCTTAATTAAACATTAAAGCCCTATTTTATACTTCTGGCTATTGGAGGAAAGAAAATGTTAATATGGTTAATATTCACACACGACGGTACAAGACAAGAAAGTGGGCGCTCTGAGCTTTTTTATTTTTTTCAACCACTGGTACTTTAATAGCTCGGTACTAAATGCTGAATGTGTTAGAAAGAGGCAGTACTAATAACTAAAATGACAAGTTTACACTACTGAGAGAAAGAGTTAACCAGAAAGAGGGCGAAATGCTAGAGTGCTGCATGACAGAAAGGAACAAAGACAGAGAGGTTTGAGGGGGAGGGGAACGGAGGACGGTGAAGAAAAGAGCGTATAGCGGAGAGAGAGAGAGAGAGAGAGAGAGAGAGAGGGCATGAAGAATGTATCGTTTAGGATAGGAGTAGAGTAAAACTAACTCGTAAACAAAAAAACCCGGTACTTGTTTAGCCAGAGCGTCCGATGTGGTAACCTGCACTATAAAAACCCTGAGTTCATTTAAGTCTTGAGAGTACGCAAATGGACCCGTAAGGCGTCCATTTGCTTACTCTCAGAGTTGCAAATGGATAAATGAACACTAAGGGTTTTTTTTTTTTACTGTGTGGGAGAGTCATGAATTCCGTGAGGAAGAAAGAACCAGCCTTTTGCTTTTGTTCAAAACCACCTGCTTTCCAGTTGACATCACATTAGCTCATGGCAGTTTGGGATGCTGTGTGTGTGTGTGTGTGTGCTCCTACCGCCCCCTTGTGGATGTTGTCCTCTACTACCGTACACCCTTCATTTACCGATGGTACAAAACAAAGCCGTTTTACTGAGTTATAATGATCCGCCACCTACATTATCATTTATTGTATACACAACATTTAATGTCATTCCATATACTTTACCTCTTATTCTGGCTTTTGATGTCCTTGTTTTTGAATGTATCGAATGAGATGTAAGCCCTGAACACGTATGGGGTTTTGTGTGCGACTGTGACAAGAGACCAAAAGGCCGTCTTTGGAGTCTTACTATTGAGCCACTGAGGTACTGGTAACTTATTACAGGTACCAGTGTGTAATTTACCATGTATATATTTTTAATCCCCCCCCCCACTTAATTAATTAAATTGGTGAGGTCTGGGATGGGATTATTAAGACGAGTGCTGCTTGCTTTTTATAACGGAGATGAGCATTTGGAGAGTTCCACCCCGGAAAACAAATGTTGAATTCGCTGTTGAAGGCTGTCCTTTTCTGGCCCCGTCCTTTTCTAAAGGCTGTATGAGTAGCCAGGATGAACTCACCGGTTGACATGGGCTTGCCCCGTGGACAGAGTGGGTCTGAGCACACTTTAGATTAGATTCCATGCACGGACAGAAGAAGCTGTGTTTTGTGTCATTTCCGTTTATTTTTTTAGACGGCTTGTGGATGGAAATGAAGCTCCACCCACGCGGCAGATTGCCGCGTCGGCCAGATTCCCGGAAAAGCTTGCCCCAGCGTGGGTGGAGCTTCGTTTCCATCCACCAGCTGTCTTAAAAACCCGGAGATGACGCATGGAAGTTCAAGTGTGCCCATGCTGACAGACCTTGTGATCATAAACGTTTACACGTAGATGCTGCACTGGCCGCTGCTGTTCATTGGAGCGAGGTGTCAACACGGCTGCCATATTGGCAGAGGCAAGGCCTATACCGCCTAATGCATGTATGACCTATAGGTCATGTATGACCTATGTCTATTGAAGCAGCTGGTCTCTCCACTATTGGAATCATCTTGCTGATTTATTTACAGTTTTTGCAGTTTTTGGTTTGTCACAAATGTCAGACATGTAGTTGTGATAAAGGATACTATATTACAACATATTTTAAAAAATAAAATAAAAAGAAAAGGTGGGTTTTCATATCAAAATGCCTTATCTTACGTTGATAGTAACAGTAATGGTTGTACAACAGAAAAGCTTGTCTCGGATTTGTATACATACTGTATGACTGCATATTTCTTGCAGTGATGTTATGGCACGTAGCCCCTGCCAATTAATGGCAGTAATGTTGACATTTGATCGAGTGGCCACTGGTGTGTGTGTGTGTGTGTGTGTGTGTGTGTGTGTGTGTGTGTGTGTGTGTGTGTGTGTGTGTGTGTGTGTGTGTGTGTGTGTGTGTGTCAGCGCAGGCACATCTTCGCGCACAGCAGTGGACAGAGGAAGCTGAAGCCCGACGTCATTCCGTCTTTTTAGACAGCTGGTGGATGGAAAAGAAGCTCCACCTCCGCGGCTGACTGACGCGGAGGAGAGCGTTTCCGGGAATCTGTCCGTCGCGTCAGTCAGCCGCGGAGGTGGAGCTTCTTTTCCATCCACCAGCTGTCTAAAAAAGCCGGAATGACGTCTGTCTTCAGCTTCCTCTGTCCGCGGCTGTGTGTGAAGGTGTGCCCCGGCCTGTGTGTGTGGTCCATGGTACAGTATTGTAGTAGCCAAAGGGACTCAGGTTGTCCTTCTATGATGATGATACTCTTTATTTTAACTTGTTTACCTTTCTTCTTTTTTTTATATCTAATGTAGCGACATATTTGTTTTTGTAATGATTTTCTTCATCACACTATAGACTAAAGCTATTTCTTTTTAATTTTGTACATTTATGTTGTGATAATAATGTCTGTTTATTTTATTTTTTATTTTTTTGTCAAATCTTTTGGTATATGAAGACAGTGTTGTTAAAGACTATTTTATTTTATTTTTTTCTCTTGTTTTGTACAGTGGTTCAGCTGTATTGTTTCATATTTTCTTTGGGAAAGGGAATTTGATAATAGACTTACAGTATCTGAGTGTGAGTTACAGTATAATGCATTTTGATAAGAAGCCAATTACTGAACATCCAACATGTCTCATCCATCGTATGGCAGGGCATTAATTAGGTATTACATTTAGTTCCTACCAAACACCCCTCTGTTCAGTGTGTTGTGCTCTGTTGAACGTTTTTACAGTCCAGCAGTGGCCCCTTGTAATGTTTCATAGGGCAGATTCACACCGAGTCCGTTTGATTCAAACTGTTCCCGAATGCGATTTCCTGGTCCCCGCTGGCCATGATGATTCACATTGGCCTTGATTCTTCTGCACCCGAGTACACTTCATTCAACTGTATTCAATGCTTCGAAACTGTATACATTGCATCGAAATGTATCCGAGTACATTTCAATCGGTCCCGACGCTACCTCCATGTGGTCACGGCAAATGGTTGGGTGATCCGCTCCGGTTAACGGTACGCACGTCGCAGCATTCACACTACCACAACATCTGCCAAGTGGTCCCGAGTGCGCACTAGTGTGAATCTGACCGTAACGGGCCTGGGGTCAGTACAGCAGTGAGTGGCCCCTTGTAATGTTTCATAGTCGTGTGGCAAGACTTTGCGTTCAGTTCAATGACCATACTGTTTTAATGTTAGATTTCATTCAAGTGCAAGTTGCATACATATAATATTTAAAACCTTACAGTCGTTTTCGTTAACATGGCAAACAGTCATTTGTCGTTTTAAACAATGATATATGGTTATCGCTAGTAACCTTATTCTAAATCTATATTTTGATTTTTCTTTCCCAATGCAGGTTCCTACTTAAGTATCAAAGATTGAATGCCTTTTCATGAGTGAATTAAGTTCTCAGATCTTGTGATTGACATTGTATCAACTATCAAGTGTCTTTAGAGGTACATTACAGGCAGTTAATCTAAATGCCACAATACACAATGGTGCCATTGTCATAAACCGTAATTTAGCAGTACAAATTTGCCCTCTGCCAAATACCATGTTGTCATTCATTTTGCTCTGTGCCATATACCTACAGTAGGCTACATGTATTACCACATACAGTAGGCTATCGTATGTGGTAATTCATAGTTGATGCCTCATGTTTGGCATGCATACAGATCCTATTGTCCAAATTATATCCAAGTGCTGGCATGTGAGTGAATCCAAAACAAGCCAATTATATGAATGAGAAATATGTAAATAGTGCAAAACCAATTGCTGGAGTATGAATGGTTAATACGTGAAAAAGAAATCAATAAAACATGTTAAAGTTTGATCTTTGGTGTTGTTTTGAACTTTGCAGAGGTAAATTTACTATGATGCTAAAACGACATGAGAAATAATATATCAGAAATTAAATTATGTTTATTAAATGTGTGGGGTGGGGTTGAGGGGGCAAAACAAAGTTTGTAGCACATTAAGAGACTGCATGTGTTCTTTAAAGGTGATCCAGTAATTAAATAGGCTGAATCAGCTATGAGTGACGCTTATTAGTTCTGGCTGGCATGGCAAGATCAGCACACTGGGTCAAGCTCCACATGTAAATAAAATAAATCAGTCGTGATTTGTGACGCTTATTATTATTATTAAAGGAATTCACAGACACAGCTAGTGGCTGAAACGTACGTGGACATAATCCATTCTCTAGGCCTACTGTATTCACAGAATTACGCTGAATATGAATGCATGACATCCACGGATTGGACCGATCTCCACATTCCACAGGTGATGGTAATTAATTGAATAATTTGTGCGCAGCAGACTTTATCACTCTAGTATTTTATTTAGTTATATTCCATTCACCAAAGAATATACGTCATATCCTGAATGTAGTGAATGGTCAGTCAGTGAATGAATTAAGCCCTCCATCCGATGAATGGTCAGTTAATGAATCCTATCTAATTCAATGCAGGCTATTTTACAAGTCGCCTTTTGGTCTGCTGCCACTTACCATGTCCATGATATGAGGTTATTACACCAAGAAATAAAACATAATAAAGTTTAAACAAGCACGCACGTATCAAGCGATCATATGCAATAACATCAGCGCACTTTCCTCATCTATATTTCATATAATTAAAAAAAGGCGCAAGCATTATCAATGAAAAAAACCACGCTCGTACTCAACTTTATGACATGTACAGTTTAAATAGTGTATAATTTCATCTGTGTTTCGTAAGCCCCTTCGATAGCTCAGTTGGTAGAGCGGAGGACTGTAGTGGTTAATGCTGAGATCCTTAGGTCGCTGGTTCAATTCCGGCTCGAAGGAGGTCAATTTTTTATTAATTTTCTTTTCTCCTCGCGTTTGCACTTCTTTGCAGCCACACTTCCTATATAAATAAATAAGGACAGGACAGTTAACTTATATCTGACTGTTAATAGAGGCAGCAACATAGCTGTGGTCAGATTTTTCCCAGTCAATTTGAACTCTTGACTTGAGTTATAATTAATAAATTACATTAAGCAATTCCAAGATAACAATAAAAAAATATCGGAAATCGTCCGTCTACGTGTCCGTTTAACTTTTGACACCACTGTGCCTCCGTTCTTGACGATTTTTTTTTTTTCGGCTGCCTCTCTGCCGCTGTGAGGAATGGATCCGTGAGAGCCTGTGTGAAGGCATCTCTTTTTCCCCAACCAAGGCCGGGGGCCCTGCTGCAATCCAATGTGTGGCTACACACTGGCTAGCCTGCATGTCCATTGCACAAAAATGTGTCTGTCTGTCAGTCTGGCTGTTTTGTTTTCTGCGTGCGGATCATAGCAAATTAGCAAAAGGCTACTTTGTTCTAGTCACAAAAGTGGATATAGCCCTATTTGTCATTTACATTCTGAGGCTGAGCACTAAACAATGCACACTGCACATAACACATATACACTCCTCCGAGTTGCCTTAATTCCATCCACTTTTTAAGTATCCTTCTTCTTCACACCCTGAGTGGGTGTTGTCGTGTAGCATGTTATGTAGACAGCACTATAATTGTATTGTATATAGTCATAGCACATATGTATAGCATTGTAGTAAATATGTATAGTTTATATGTATAGTATAGTGTATGTATAGTTTTATTATATAGATATTCCACTGTTACTTTCTTAGCTTACGCATGTTTCATGATAAATGCTTTTATGTGATGTATTCCCATGCTTTTGTTCTTGCTTAAATGTAACCTTCATTCCACTTTTGTCTTTTTTAATTGTTTTGGGGAAATTCCTCTGAGTACCACCAGAGGAGGGCTCAAGTACCACCAGTGGTACTAGTACCAGTGGTTGGGAACCTCTGCCCTAGGGGACACGAGGAGAACATGTGGGGTACCTACCCTATAGGGGACACGGGGAGAACATGTGAGGGTACCTTACACTATAGGGGACACGGGGAGAACATGCAAACTCCACACAGAAAGGCCTTTTCGCCAACCCTGCCCTCGGGTATGGGCACTGATGGCGCGGAGGAGAGAACACACCCCAGTGCCCACTGCTTCTCCAGCGGGAATCGAACCAAGGACCTTCTAGTTCTAGTTGTGAGGCGACAACACTACTGACTGCATGTGCCACCGTTCCCCCAAATGTAGGCCTGGCCTACTTAAAGTATACCAAAAGGAAAAGTAGACAACATTATGCAGAATGTTCCATTGAAATGTATAAAAACACTATTATTCAAAATAACAGATCTACAAGGTCACAGTGCAATAACAGATCTACAAAAGGTCACAGTGCGTGAATTGGACATACAAAATACAATAACATGTTAAAACCCATTTTGGGGCGGGATCCCCTTTTGGTGTTTTAAAGCATTATGTTATACTTGCTATTGAAAAATAGCAGATCTACAATGAACTTGTAGGTCTGCTATTTTTGAAAAATCGTGAAAATGCGCCTCAAATCTTTGAATATATATTATTATAGAGTGAACATTTTAACTAAAATCTTTGCTTCTGGGGAGGTCCCTCGAACTACATATTATCTGATATGTTATGACCTAACTGTAAAGTACCTGATTTGTGTCCTGCCTGTGAAGCACTTTGAACTGCAACTCTGTATGAAAGGTGCTATACAAATAAAGTTTACTATTATTATTATTATTATGACATTATTGACATGAAATATTGAGCACCACTGATACAGAAACATAAGGTTTTTCAGAAAACTGTCAGGATTTTGAAGACCCCCCCCCAACGGGTCCATTTGGTTCTATTTGGTACGCTCTTCTAAAGGATGGAGAGCTGGTAACCATTTGGTCTCATTTTAGGCTCTCAAGAGGTATAATTAATTATTGTTAAACATCTGCATTACTTAATTTACACGAAATTTACCCATTTAGAGACATCATCACAGCATGGAATTGTAGACAACATCTTATCCAATGACAACTCATTCGTACTCATTCATACGTGTTGGTGCCCTGTGATTGATATTGATCGATTGAAATATTTATTAACAGTTTGCAGAATTACAGAATATTTCAAGCACAACTCAATACAAACTGTGAGTGGACGACCAATAAAGCACTAGACTTGTTGACCTTGTTCAATTCATCAGAACATTTAGATACATACAAATATACACTTCTAGAGAGAGAGGGAGAGAGAGAGAGGGGGGGGAGAGAGAGAGAGAGCGAGAGAGAGAGAGAGAGAGAGAGAGAGAGAGAGAGAGAGAGAGAGAGAGAGAGAGAGAGAGAGAGAGAGAGAGAGAGAGAGAGAGAGAGAGTGAGCAGGTGAAACTACATGTTTAAAGTCGTTTGTCATGGACAGACTGGGAAACCGACGTTTTATACGCCATCTAGTGTTCACCAGCAGACACTGCATGTGTCTGAAGATTATTATGGATGCAGCAGTTCTTGACAAACCGTTTCATATTATATTATTTGTGGGTCCTTGTCAAGATTTATATTACACAGAAAATAGCAAGGAAAGTGGTTAAGTGTTCATCAACTCACCAGGTACCAACAGGTTTAGTATTCATCAATGGGGGCTGGACAGAGTTCTCTGCTTCACCTCGTGATGGTCTGTAATGAGCTCGGATGCGCCTGTATGCCTGTATGTCTGTTTCTCTGTATGTCTGTATGTCTGTATGCCTGTATGCCTGTATGCCTGTATGTCTGTATGTTTGATTGATTTATTGAAATATTTATTAACAGTTTGCAGAATTACAGTACATTTCAAGCACAAACTCAATACAAAAACTGTTAACTGTGAGTGGACGACCCAATTAAGCATTACACTTGTTTACAACAGGGTCCACCATGTTCAATTCATCAAAACATTTAGAGACGTACAAATAGACACTTCTATAGCCTATAGTTAAAGAACAGAACAGGAATTCATCATGAAGGAAGCAAAAAGGGAAAAGAAACAGTGAGGGGAAAAGGGGGGGGGGGGGGATTCAGATTTTACGGGGGCCAGTTTCGAATTGCAGCCGTCCGTAGGTGCCCTTTGAGAGTGGTTTTGAAGGAGTCAAGGGATTCACATGTCTTAATGACTGTTGGTAGGGCATTCCACATTTTGGTGGCATAGGAGCGAAAATAATTTATTCCCTTGTTTGTGCCGAATCTGGGTTGTACATGGTTTGTTGCACTCCCTCTAGTGTTGTGGGTGTGGACTTTGTTTACATTAAGGAAGTATTTAGACAGGTACATGGGTATCTTGGTGGTGTATCGAATCTTGTGGACCAGACCGATTGCAAGATGCTGTAGGCCTACTCTGTCGTCGACCCTAAGCCATCCCAGCCTGTCAAAGTGGGCAGGGGTGAGGTGGGTTCGGGGGGTGAGGCCAAGTAGGAGCCTGACCAGTTTGTTTTGGGAGGTCTGGAGCCTTGTTTTAAGTGCCTTTGAGGTGCTGTGGTACCAAGAGGTGCATGCATAGTCAAAGAAACCTTGTACGAGGGCTCCTGTTAAGGTCTTCATGTCTGTATGCCTGTATGTCTGTATGTCTGTATGCCTGTATGCCTGTATGTCTGTATGCCTGTATGCCTGTATGTCTGTATGCCTGTATGCCTGTATGTCTGTATGCCTGTATGTCTGTATGCCTGTATGTCTGTATGCCTGTATGTCTGTATGCCTGTATGTCTGTATGCCTGTATGTCTGTATGTCTGTATGCCTGTATGCCTGTATGTCTGTATGCCTGTATGTCTGTATGCCTGTATGTCTGTATGCCTGTATGCTTGTATGTATGTATGTCTGTATGCCTGTATGTCTGCATGCCTGTATGTCTGTATGTCTGTATGCCTGTATGTCTGTATGCCTGTATGCCTGTATGTCTGTATGCCTGTATGTCTGTATGTCTGTATGCCTGTATGTCTGTATGTCTGTATGCCTGTATGCCTGTATGTCTGTATGCCTGTATGCCTGTATGTCTGTATGTCTGTATGTCTGTATGCCTGTATGTCTGCATGCCTGTATGTCTGTATGTCTGTATGCCTGTATGTCTGTATGCCTGTATGCCTGTATGTCTGTATGCCTGTATGCCTGTATGCCTGTATGTCTGTATGCCTGTATGTCTGCATGCCTGTATGTCTGTATGCCTGTATGCCTGTATGCCTGTATGTCTGTATGCCTGTATGTCTGTATGCCTGTATGCCTGTATGTCTGTATGTCTGTATGTCTGTATGTCTGCATGCCTGTATGTCTGTATGCCTGTATGCCTGTATGTATGTATGCCTGTATGCCTGTATGCCTGTATGTCTGCATGCCTGTATGCCTGTATGCCTGTATGCCTGTATGTCTGTATGTCTGTATGCCTGTATGCCTGTATGTCTGTATGCCTGTATGTCTGTATGCCTGTATGTCTGTATGTCTGTATGTCTGTATGTCTGCATGCCTGTATGTCTGTATGCCTGTATGCCTGTATGTATGTATGCCTGTATGCCTGTATGCCTGTATGTCTGCATGCCTGTATGCCTGTATGCCTGTATGCCTGTATGTCTGTATGTCTGTATGCCTGTATGCCTGTATGTCTGTATGCCTGTATGTCTGTATGCCTGTATGTCTGTCTGTATGCCTGTATGCCTGTATGCCTGTATGTCTGCATGCCTGTATGCCTGTATGCCTGTATGCCTGTATGTCTGTATGTCTGTATGCCTGTATGCCTGTATGTCTGTATGCCTGTATGTCTGTATGCCTGTATGTCTGTCTGTATGCCTGTATGTCTGTATGTCTGTATGTCTGTATGTCTGTATGCCTGTATGTCTGTATGTCTGTATGCCTGTATGCCTGTATGTCTGTATGCCTGTATGTCTGTATGCCTGTATGTCTGTCTGTATGCCTGTATGTCTGTATGTCTGTATGTCTGTATGCCTGTATGTCTGTATGCCTGTATGTCTGTATGCCAAATTCCAACGTGGAGTGCAGTACCGGGTACATGCAGGTGACGCAGCGGGTGTGCCTCACAGTACCGGGTGCATGTAGGTGACGCAGCGGGTGTGCCCGGCCCTGCAAAGGACCTGCGATGGTATTGAGCAACATTAGTGCTATTAGAAATTATATAATAGCACGATGCAACATTGTCATTCTTGCTCAACATAACATAGTAGCCTACTGTACGTACCGTTTTGTATACTCCACAGAAGGCACAGACACTCTTTTTGTAGCCCTGAAACTCCCTTTGAATTTCTGGGAACTTTGCACCTTTTTTGTCATATTCTGACAAACACTCCCATAGGCTACAGACTCTGTCCACCTCCTTTCTGGACAGGGCATCGTTGTCTTTTAATTGGAGTAAGAACGCTGCACGACTGCTTGGAAGCCCTCAATATTGTCAGGTCCAACACAGTCCTACATCAAACAAAATAGTGGTGACATTTGTATGCAGTTACTACAGTTACAACTTTAATTAAGTTTAAACATAAAAGAAAAAAAGTAAACCTACATCATCATGAGTGGTGGAGGTTGATGCTGTTGATTGCTGTCCGCTGGCTGTGTCTTGCTGGGTAGCTGAGCTGAGAACATTAATGAGAACATTAATGAAAATATAATGTTAACATTATAGCCTAATGCTATGGGGTCCACACAAGACACGTTTACACAAACACAAGTTTAGTGTGAGTTCTGTGGACCAACACTAGGGGGCAGCAGACCACATGCCTAGGCTTACTGCTGAAGTCAGTATCATGGCCAGTGGTGGAAAAAGTATCAATACTGCATATAGATGTAAATCCAAAATTCAAAATGTGCATAAAAGTACATAAATGCTGTATGTCTCATTTAAAGTTTTGAAATGTATAATATACAGATATTTTTTTTAAATAGCTGATCTACAAGCCTGCAATGCGTTGCAATGTGACTCAGGGGTCAAAACAGATTGAGCTTGTAGATCGGCTATTTTTGCCACGACAGTAGGCTATATGCAATGTGGCCCCTCTGGAGTGATTGTGGAAATATAGTGGCCCTCTCCATAGCATCAAAGTTATAAAAGAATAAAATAATACAGACTAGGCTTTGAAGTAAAATAATAATTAATCATTGCTAATATAACAGTGTACACTTTCTGACTTTCAATGGAAAGAAAAAGGCATACAGTTTGCTTACGGTGTTTCTCATTCACTGTTACACAGAAGAAGAAAAAATCACTCTGCAAATGATCATCACAATCAGAAATAAAACGCTAATTTAAAAGTTTCCAAATCCCTAAAATATATTTGTTTTAAAAAATTATAATTTGTCTTAAGACTTAAGGTGGACTGAGAAGCTACTTTAATAAAGACGTGCAATGTGCAAACGTACTCAAAAGTATAATATGGTACAACATGCAGTAAGTACCTATACCAGTGCTTTTGCCTCTGCAACACCATGCCTTTACATGTGAATTATTTTGTTTTGAAGGTACTTGTACTGTTCTACATTTTTTATAAAATATTAATTTAATAAAACGTATTAACCACAGTGTAATGCTAAAGGTTTAATCACAGGGCTGTCTGCTTCATGTAATATCATTAAAAGTGTTGTTGGTGACAGTTATATGAGTTGGAAGCATTAAGACCCATTTTAACCCTCAATGGCTTCCTTTCTGACAAATAACGTTATTGTAAAAAAAAAAAAAAAAGATTCACGCGTTCATATGTAGCTATTTTGCATTAGAAGCGGATGGGACCAAGGGACCCGGATGTAACGTAGGAGGACTACAAATTATGACTACAATAGATTCGCGGTTAAATCTCGCGGGCGTGGCCTCACACCGGAAGGAAGTGCCGCCGTCCTCAAATACGGAAGAGACGCGCGGCGTGGAGGTCGGCTTGGTCAGTGTTTGTTTGGAAGTGCCACGTCACCATCTTCCGGGTCCGTCTTCGGAGCAAGTAAGTGATTAAATGTTATTTAATACTTAACGCTGTTGTTGTTTTTGTGTTCAAACGTCTATCACTTGAAGTTACTTGTTATGATGTTTATATATGATGTTTGTACGACCGAATGGTTACTGTTGAAGGTTTATAAACAACGGCCCGTCGATGACCGAGTGTTTTTCCTTCTTACCAAAACAAACACAATTGTTTTTCCATCTAGTCGAGGTCCATTATTCATTAAGTATTTGAGCCACGGACCACCATGTTACATTTATAGACTCACATTAGAAATGAGCGAGTTATGATTAAAAGAACGTATAAGACGTATGATCTTGGCTCTTTGCTCTTTAACACACGACACAGACGGCTAGCTAACTAGGCTAGCTAGCTTCTAGCCTGTTGTTTGTTGGTGAAAGACTCCAAGCTGGGAAGTGTATTTCAGCGAGTAGCTATACGTGGTTTTGTTTATTTTCTGTAAAGTATAACCCTCGCTGCTACTCGCTGAAATACACTTCCCAGCTTGGAGTAAATAAACAAAACCACGTATAGCTACTCGCTGAAATACACTTCCCAACTTGGAGTCTTTCACCAACAAACAACAGGCTAGAAGCTAGCTAGCCTAGTTAGCTAGCCGTCTGTGTCGCTCATTTCTTGCTCATTTAAAAAAAGGTTATTGCGAACGCAGTGAGCCACTTACTATGACAGCAGGGGCTGAGTGTCTGTGTGTGTGTGTGTCACGCTGTGTGGTGTCACGCTGTTACACCACCGGCCCGCCACCAGAGGGCGCAGCTGTGGCACGCACGCACGCACACACACACACACACACACACAGGGCGCAGCTGTAGCACACACACACACAACCACACACACACGAGCTGCGTTCGCTTCACGCGTTTGCGCGTCTTACTTGTATAGGCTACTATGTAAACTATGAAATGCAGGCTTTCATTTGGTATATAGAACGTTTGTGTAGGCCGTCTCTATGAAACGGTATCAATTGAAAAGGAAATGTCGGGAAATCGCTTTATTTTTTCCCTCGCGCACCCAGCGCCAAGATCACGCGTTGTGTAGGCCGTCTCTACGAAACGGTATCAATTGACTAATGATCATTATGACTTGCTGTTTGCTGTATCTGTTTTTTTTAAATAGCAAAATACTGGGTCAATTGTCTGACTTTGATTGCTTAAAGTAGACCTGCATAAAATTCTGTACTGCAGCTATTTACAACCAGGTAGTGTATAAGTTAAATTGAATTGTTGTACTTTCAAAAGGGTTTATTGGGGCACCTAAGGTGTTAGATCTCATTCTTCTGCCCTTTGTTTCATTGCACACATGTTAAAGCATTGGTCTAAAACTACATAGCCTATATCCATTGAAAACTCTGTTAGCCTACTAGTTACTTTTTAGATTGTATTATTACAAAATATACACTAAACAACTTCAGTCCTATATTTCTTTACTTTTACTTACTTTTACTTTAACCTAGTGGGGGAGTGGTTAGTGGGTGGGGGAGTGATTATGCAAGAAATTAGGGTTGTGGACAAGTATCTATTGTCACACCCATTCAAGTGGTGCTAAAATTTCAGGATTCTTTGCATGGCTTATTCTCTGCTTTGGGGTTTCTGTTTCAACAAGTTTTAGATGGTCATATCTCCTTCAATTATTGTCCAATTTCATTGAATGATACATCATATGAAAGCTTACATTCTGTACTTTAATAATTTACTGTAATCTGTAAAAATCGAGTTGAGGCATATTCTGCTGGCACTGGTCACAGATTCTAAACACAACAAGTAACTTAAAAAGTGATAACATGTTTGAGCCACGGACCACCATTTCACATTAATAGACTCTCACAATGGTGGTCAGTGGCTCAAATGGGTCTGAGAGACTAGATGGCGTCAAATGTTGGTCCGTGGTTCAAACGCTGAATAAATAATCGACTAGAGGTGAGAAGAGTATTGTTTGGTAGGTAAAGGACACACATTCTGTGAAAATTGGCGCGAAGCAACAAACATTCTTTGAAATTGGTGGGAAACGATCCCGGGCACTCATGTTAACAAAGCTCAGTCACTAACCACTATGCTACAATCAGCATTATATAATTAAAGGATCAAAAGTAGCAATCTTCTACATTCTCTAATTGTGTAGTTTTTTGGAAATTAAGCAGATGCTTAACAACAATTGAACTATTGAGAGTGTAAATATCTACTATTGGGGTCAATTTGGTTACCTAAATTAAATTGCTCTGTATTGTGACAGTAATCATTGCTATAGAGTGTGTGTTCAGTAACAGTGTTAAATAGCTCTATAGTGTGACAGAAATCATTGCTATAGTGTGTGTTCAGTAACAGTGTTAAATAGATATTGTGACAGTAATCATTGCTATAGTGTGTGTTCAGTAACAGTGTTAAATAGCTCTATATTGTGACAGTAATCATTGCTATAGTGTTTGTTCAGTAACAGAGGTCTCCCGGTCTCTCCAGCTTTTTGTTAAACACAGTCCCATAGTCACAGTACCTCCCATTCACTCCCACTCAGTCCCATTCACTCCCATTCACTTTTATTCACTCCCATTCAGTCACATAGTAACAGTACATCCCATTCAGTCCCATTCACTCCCATAGTATCAGTCCCATAGTAACAATACCTCCCATTCACTCCCATTCACTCCCATCCACTCCCATGCACTCCCATAGTATCAGTCCCATAGTAACAGTACCTCCCTTTCACTCCCATTCAGTCCCATAGTATCAGTAACTCCCATTATCTTGCAACACAGCAGCCAAGTATATGCAGAACACGTATACACGCATTTGACATAACACAAACAACAAGACAATTTACATACATAAAGACATGAAGACAAGAGCAATATCCACTGCTTTGATTATCCTGTGGCTACTACAACTCCTGATTAAACCCTTTTCTATTTATTAAAGAGCTGGAGAGACAGGAATATTCCTGTTACTGAACACACACTATAGCAATTATTACTGTCACAATAACTTTGTACTTTTGCTACTGATGTTTGTGTGCAACATTTGAGCTGGTGTCAAGTCACCTTAATTCAAGTGATAGATTATATACAGGGGCATGCCATATGGTCTACCTGCACAGCCTTTGTGATTACTGGTAGATCACGATGTACCTTTTGGGCACCCCTGCAATACAGGATTCCTGTCCAGAATTGTTTTTTTATTAAATATAGAGGGTTTAAGTGTAGGGTTTGTCATGTTGGTGTTCTCTATAACTTTTCGTCCTGGGCATGACGTTAAACTGTCCAGTGTAACTCCAAGTTACATGGGGTGGGTATGGTTTGAGAGTTTGTGATGCTCAGTTCTTTTTTTGCGTCTCGGTTCCTCAGGTGGAAGCTGCATAGTTGGGTTTTTGATGGGTTGGGTTTCAAGTGGCTGGTCGTTTGTTTAGATATTGAAAAGGAGGGGGGCGAGCGCGCTACCTTGTGGGAGGCCGTTCTTTTCGGCTTTCCATTTACTCCTCTGGTCATTTAACTGAACATAGAAGCGCCTGTTGTTGAGGAGGCTTTTCCTGACCATTGTGCGGTGTTGGACAGTGTCGTAGGCAGCAGAGAGATCTCTGAATGCTGCTCCAGTTATTTGTTTCCCCTCAAACCCATCCTCAATGTGTTGGGTGAGGTTGAGCTCTGTCCAGCATAGGAGCGGCTGGGACGGAAACCAGCTTGGTCTTTAGTCAGCTTGGTATCTATGAGTGGCAACAAGGCGTTGGAGTAGCAGCTTCTCATATAGCCTTGTAGGTGATGCAGAGGGAAATGGGTCGGTAGCTCTTTGTGGATAATGGGTCTATGCCAGGTTTAGGGATTGCAACCACGTTGGCCTTTTCCCAGACAGAAGGGATGGTTTTCTGTGCTATGCATGTGTTCAGCATCCCCACAAGCCAGGTCTTTGCGTTGGGTCCCAGGTGCTGTAACATTTCTGCCAGTAGGTCATCAATCCCTGCTGCTTTTCCGGGTTTCAACTTTCCCATTGCAGTTTCAAGTTCTTCTAGGTCGAAGGGTTTGGTTTGAGGGCTGGCTGATTGTGGTTGGTCTGATACCACTGTGCGATGGTATTCTCCTGTGGGTCGGTGGCGGTCTTGGTCACAACTGGTGGCCAACAGTTGTAACCAACACCGCCACCGACCCACATAGAATACCATCGCACAGTGGTATCAGACCAACCACAATCAGCCAGCCCTCAAACCAAACCCTTCGACTTAGAAGAACGTGAAACTGCAATGGGAAAGTTGAAACCCGGAAAAGCAGCAGGGATTGATGGCATACTGGCAGAAATGATACAGCACCTGGGACCTATCGCAAGGACCTGGCTTGTGGGGATGCTGAACACATGCATAGCACAGAAAACCATCCCTTCTGTTTGGAAAAAGGCTGGAGTAGTTGCAATCCCTAAACCTGGCAAAGACCCATTATCCCCGAAGAGCTACCGACCCATTTCCCTCCTCTGCATCACCTACAAGCTCTATGAGAGGCACTACAATTTCTGAACAGACTATATTTACATCAATATGTCTGGGTCCCCACCTACTCACTCAGGGTTGACGTGTCACACCTGCAGTGATGGGAGGGGCACCAAAATGTGGTATTTTGATTGTTTAATGGGGGCACTCCCTTAGTATAAAAGTGTATGTTTTGTGTACACATGACCTGATGAAGATCAAATGGATCGAAACGCTGTCAGTATTTCAACAAAGAACGTCTTTCTTATACCTGTGGTGTGCGGGCTCCATCCAATACCTACACCAGTTGTGATGCAACAGAGTTTGCTGTGACCGTTGTGAATTATGGGTGGTGTGGTTTTTGCCAAGACGGTGGATTGTGGCCCATGCCTTCCTGCTGTTATTTGACATGTTGGTGTTCTCTATCTTTTCGTCCTGGGCATGACGTTAAACTGTTCCGTTCGAGAGGACCAGCGACCCTCGAATGTAAACGGCCACGAAAGGAAATTATGTGTGTGTGAGGTGTTCTCTATAGGTTGGGTTTCAGGTGGTTGTATTGTTGTAGCTTGACATTTCTTGGAGGGCACTTTCAAGGACAGACTCAATCTTCTGGAAGTCTGCTTGTTGGGTCGTAATGCAGAGGTTGTCGGCGTAGATGAAACGCTGGCATTAGGCATTGGGTAGTGGCTGGTCGTTTGTGTAGATATTGAAAAGGAGGGGGGCGAGCACGCTACCTTGTTGGAGGCCGTTCTTTTGGGCTTTCCATTTACTCCTCTGGTCATTTAACTGGACATAGAAGCGCCTGTTGTTGAGGAGGCTTTTCCTGACCATTGTGCGGTGTTGGACAGTGTCGTAGGCAGCAGAGAGATCTCTGAATGCTGCTCCAGTTATTTGTTTCCCCTCAAACCCATCCTCAATGTGTTGGGTGAGGTTGAGCTCTGTCCAGCACAGGAGCGGCTGGGACGGAAACCAGCTTGGTCTTTAGTCAGCTTGGTATCTATGAGTGGCAACAAGGCGTTGGAGTAGCAGCTTCTCATATAGCCTTGTAGGTGATGCAGAGGGAAATGGGTCGGTAGCTCTTTGTGGATAATGGGTCTATGCCAGGTTTAGGGATTGCAACCACGTTGGCCTTTTCCCAGACAGAAGGGATGGTTTTCTGTGCTATGCATGTGTTCAGCATCCCCACAAGCCAGGTCTTTGCGTTGGGTCCCAGGTGCTGTAACATTTCTGCCAGTAGGTCATCAATCCCTGCTGCTTTTCCGGGTTTCAACTTTCCCATTGCAGTTTCAAGTTCTTCTAGGTCGAAGGGTTTGGTTTGAGGGCTGGCTGATTGTGGTTGGTCTGATACCACTGTGCGATGGTATTCTCCTGTGGGTCGGTGGCGGTCTTGGTCACAACTGGTGGCCAACAGTTGTAACCAACACCGCCACCGACCCACATAGAATACCATCGCACAGTGGTATCAGACCAACCACAATCAGCCAGCCCTCAAACCAAACCCTTCGACTTAGAAGAACGTGAAACTGCAATGGGAAAGTTGAAACCCGGAAAAGCAGCAGGGATTGATGGCATACTGGCAGAAATGATACAGCACCTTGGACCTATCGCAAGGACCTGGCTTGTGGGGATGCTGAACACATGCATAGCACAGAAAACCATCCCTTATGTTTGGAAAAAGGCTGGAGTAGTTGCAATCCCTAAACCTGGCAAAGACCCATTATCCCCGAAGAGCTACCGACCCATTTCCCTCCTCTGCATCACCTACAAGCTCTATGAGAGGCACTACAATTTCTGAACAGACTATATTTACATCAATATGTCTGGGTCCCCACCTACTCACTCAGGGTTGACGTGTCACACCTGCAGTGATGGGAGGGGCACCAAAATGTGGTATTTTGATTGTTTAATGGGGGCACTCCCTTAGTATAAAAGTGTATGTTTTGTGTACACATGACCTGATGAAGATCAAATGGATCGAAACGCTGTCAGTATTTCAACAAAGAACGTCTTTCTTATACCTGTGGTGTGCGGGCTCCATCCAATACCTACACCAGTTGTGATGCAACAGAGTTTGCTGTGACCGTTGTGAATTATGGGTGGTGTGGTTTTTGCCAAGACGGTGGATTGTGGCCCATGCCTTCCTGCTGTTATTTGACATGTTGGTGTTCTCTATATCTTTTCGTCCTGGGCATGACGTTAAACTGTTCCGTTCGAGAGGCCCAGCGACCCTCGAATGTAAACGGCCACGAAAGGAAATTATGTGTGTGTGAGGTGTTCTCTATAGGTTGGGTTTCAGGTGGTTGTATTGTAGTAGCTTGACATTTCTTGGAGGGCACTTTCAAGGACAGACTCAATCTTCTGGAAGTCTGCTTGTTGGGTCGTAATGCAGAGGTTGTCGGCGTAGATGAAACGCTGGCATTAGGCATTGGGTAGTGGCTGGTCGTTTGTGTAGATATTGAAAAGGAGGGGGGCGAGCACGCTACCTTGTTGGAGGCCGTTCTTTTGGGCTTTCCATTTACTCCTCTGGTCATTTAACTGGACATAGAAGCGCCTGTTGTTGAGGAGGCTTTTCCTGACCATTGTGCGGTGTTGGACAGTGTCGTAGGCAGCAGAGAGATCTCTGAATGCTGCTCCAGTTATTTGTTTCCCCTCAAACCCATCCTCAATGTGTTGGGTGAGGTTGAGCTCTGTCCAGCACAGGAGCGGCTGGGACGGAAACCAGCTTGGTCTTTAGTCAGCTTGGTATCTATGAGTGGCAACAAGGCGTTGGAGTAGCAGCTTCTCATATAGCCTTGTAGGTGATGCAGAGGGAAATGGGTCGGTAGCTCTTTGTGGATAATGGGTCTATGCCAGGTTTAGGGATTGCAACCACGTTGGCCTTTTCCCAGACAGAAGGGATGGTTTTCTGTGCTATGCATGTGTTCAGCATCCCCACAAGCCAGGTCTTTGCGTTGGGTCCCAGGTGCTGTAACATTTCTGCCAGTAGGTCATCAATCCCTGCTGCTTTTCCGGGTTTCAACTTTCCCATTGCAGTTTCAAGTTCTTCTAGGTCGAAGGGTTTGGTTTGAGGGCTGGCTGATTGTGGTTGGTCTGATACCACTGTGCGATGGTATTCTCCTGTGGGTCGGTGGCGGTCTTGGTCACAACTGGTGGCCAACAGTTGTAACCAACACCGCCACCGACCCACATAGAATACCATCGCACAGTGGTATCAGACCAACCACAATCAGCCAGCCCTCAAACCAAACCCTTCGACTTAGAAGAACGTGAAACTGCAATGGGAAAGTTGAAACCCGGAAAAGCAGCAGGGATTGATGGCATACTGGCAGAAATGATACAGCACCTGGGACCTATCGCAAGGACCTGGCTTGTGGGGATGCTGAACACATGCATAGCACAGAAAACCATCCCTTCTGTTTGGAAAAAGGCTGGATTAGTTGCAATCCCTAAACCTGGCAAAGACCCATTATCCCCGAAGAGCTACCGACCCATTTCCCTCCTCTGCATCACCTACAAGCTCTATGAGAGGCACTACAATTTCTGAACAGACTATATTTACATCAATATGTCTGGGTCCCCACCTACTCACTCAGGGTTGACGTGTCACACCTGCAGTGATGGGAGGGGCACCAAAATGTGGTATTTTGATTGTTTAATGGGGGCACTCCCTTAGTATAAAAGTGTATGTTTTGTGTACACATGACCTGATGAAGATCAAATAGATCGAAACGTTGTCAGTATTTCAATACAGAACGTTTTTTTTACACCTGTGATGTGCGGGCTCCATCCAATACCTACACCAGTTGTGATGCAACAGAGTTTGCTGTGACCGTTGTGAATTATGGGTGGTGTGGTCTTTGCCAAGACGGTGGATTGTGGCTCATGCCTTCCTGCTGTTATTTGTCATGTTGGTGTTCTCTATATCTTTTCGTCCTGGGCATGACGTTAAACTGTTCCGTTCGAGAGGACCGGCAACCCTCGAATGTAAACAGGAGTAGCAGCCTCTCTTGTAGGTGATGCAGATGAGGGAAATGGGTCGGTAGCTCTTTGGGGATGATGGGTCTTTGCCAGGTTTGGGGATTGCAACCACTTTGGCCTTTCTCCAGACAGAATGGATGGTTTTCTGTGCCATGCATGTATTCAGTATCCCCACGAGCCAGGTCTTTGCGTTAGGTCCCAGGTGCTGTATCATTTCTGCCAGTATGTCATCAATCCCTGCTGCTTTTCCGGGTTTCAACTTTCCCATTGCAGTTTCGAGTTCTTCTAGGTCGAAGGGTTTGGTTTGAGGGCTGGCTGATTGAGGTTGGTCTGATACCACTGTGCGATGGTATTCTCCTGTGGGTCGGTGGCGGTTTTTCGCGTCTCGGTTCCTCAGGTGCAAGCTGCATAGTTGGGTTTGTGTGTGTCTTTCTTTTTCTGTCTTTCTTTCTTAGGACGGAGATCAAGGTAGACGCCGTTGGAAGGCTCAACACAAGCCGATGCCCCTAGAGATCCATCCCAAAGCTTCCCTCAGGGAGTTCAGCAAGCCAGCTAGCCAGCAAGCCTGCCCAGTCAGCGAACGCAGCCAGTCGGCTCCGCCAGTCAGCCAGTGTAGAAAGTCAGGCTGCCAAGCCAGAGCATATCAGCCGTTGCAGTCAGCCACTGCAGCCATACCAGCCTTGCTCAGTCAGCTCAGCCAGGCCTCTCTCGAGGCCTGGCTCTCTGTCTGCCTGGCCCGGTCTGCCCTGCCCTGCCTTGCAGCAACAGAATCAGCCTTTCTGGCAAGCCAGCCAGCTCAGAATGCGAGCTGAGCAAGCCAGTGCAGCAGCAAGCCCAGACTAGGTTACCGCAGCCTTACTGTGCAGCCACAGCCACTCAGCCAAGACCAGCAGGAGCTGGCCAGGCTCCAACCCTTGCAGCGCAGCCTTAGGCCGGATAGTCCCCCTGCCTGCACTTTGTTGCCTTCCTGGCCTGTCTGCCTGCCTAGGCGCCTCGGTCTTCCTGTCTGTCTGCCTTGGCCTGCCTGTCTGAAACTGGTTTAGACTAACTGCGTGCTTGCCAGCTGCGTTGGCTTGCTGAGCTCGTATTCTGAGCTGGCTGGCTTGCTAGCAAGGCTGGTTCTGTTGCTGCAAGGCAGGGCAGGGCAGACCGGGCCAGGCAGACAGAGAGCCAGGCCTCGAGAGAGGCCTGGCTGAGCTGACTGAGCAAGGCTGGTATGGCTGCAATGGCGGACTGCAAGGGCTGATATGCTCTGGCTTGTCAGCCTGACTTTCTACACTGGCTGACTGGCGGAGCTGGCTGGCTGCGTTGGCTGACTGGGCGGGCTTGCTGGCTAGCTGGCTTGCTGGGCTCCCTGAGGGAAGCTTTGGGATGGATCTCTAGGGGCATCGGCTTGTGTTGAGCCTTCCAACGGCGTCTACCTTGATCTTCATCCTAAGAAAGACAGACAGAAAAAGAAAGACACACACAAAGTCAACTAAGCAGTTTCCACATGAGGAAGGCAGGCAGGAAGGCAGGCACGCAGGCAGGCACAAGCTGCATGCGTGCTTGCTTCGCCCTCCAGTTGCTGCTCCAGTTATTTGTTTTCCCTCAAACCCATCCTCAATGTGTTGGGTGAGGTTGAGCTCTGTCCAGCACAGGACGGGACGGAAACCAGCTTGGTCTTTAGTCAGCTTGGTGTCTATGAGTGGTATGAGGCGTTGGAGTAGCAGCCTCTCTTGTAGGTGATGCAGAGGAGGGAAATGGGTCGGTAGCTCTTTGAGGATGATGGGTCTTTGCCAGGTTTGGGGATTGCAACCACTTTGACCTTTCTCCAGACAGAAGGGATGGTTTTCTGTGCCATGCATGTGTTCAGCATCCCCACGAGCCAGGTCTTTGCGTTAGGTTCCAGGTGCTGTATAATTTCTGCCAGTATGTCATCAATCCCTGCTGCTTTTCCGGGTTTCGAGTTCTTCTAGGTCGAATGGTTTGGTTTTAGGGCTGGCTGATTGTGGTTGGTCTGATACCACTGTGCGATGGTATTCTCCTGTGGGTCGGCGGCGGTGTTGGTTACGACTGTTGGCCACCAGTTGTGATGCAACAGAGTTTGCTGTGACCGTTGTGAATTATGGGTGGCTCCCTGAGGTCCTTGATCGCCATTGGGTCCAACAGTGGTCATTGAAGCGTGCACACACACATGCACACATGCACCTACACACGCACAGGCGCACATGCGTATGCACACCTGGACCTTTAAATGAACAACAACACAAAAACTAAGGCACTGGTGTCGGACTTCTGGTTTACCGGAACGGGGTTCAACTCCCTGCAGTGCCCTGCTCAATGTGTTGTATTTCATTCATTGGTCCATGGTCTCAGGTCATTGAGCGGCGCGCTATAGTGCGCGATTCTTCATCATTGTTGAGGATTTTTTAAAGGTGAAAATCAAGGAAAAGCAAAAGGCTATAGTCCATGGTCACGGACCGCATACTGGTCAAGGTCATTTATACTGGTGAAGATCATTTACTAGTCTTATAAAGGTCATTTATACTGGTCACGGTCATTTACTAGTCTCATGAAGGTCATGTATACTGGTCACAGTCATATACTGGTCACGGTCATTTATACTGGTGAAGGTCATTTATACTGGTCAAGGTCATTTGTACTTGTCAAGGTCATTTATACTGGTCAAGGTAATTTACTAGTCTTATTGAAGGTAATTTATACTGCTCAAGGTCATTGATATTGGTCAAGGTCATTAAGTGGCACGCTATAGTGCACGATTCTTCATCATTGTTGAGGATTTGAAAAAAGGTTAAATCGCAGAAAAGCGAAAGGCTAAAGTCCATGGTCACGGAGGGCATACTATAGTATGTTGTTTTTCTTTTTTTGGTGGTGTGCGGGCTCCATCCAATAACTACACCAGTTGTGATGCAATAGAGTTTGCTGTGACCGTTGTGAATTATGGGTGGTGTGGTCTTTGCCAAGACGGTGGATTGTGGCCCATGCCTTCCTGCTGTTATTTGTCATGTTGGTGTTCTCTATATCTTTTCGTCCTGGGCATGACGTTAAACTGTTCCGTTCGAGAGGACCGGCGACCCTCGAATGTAAACAGCCACGAAAGGAAACTATGTGTGTGTGAGGTGTTCTATCATTTCATTCCAGTACTACTACTTTGGGTAGTGGCTGGACGTTTGTGTAGATATTGAAAAGGAGGGGGCGAGCAGGCTACCTTGTGGTAGGCCGTTCTTTTGGGCTTTCCATTTACTCCTCTGGTCATTTAACTGGACATAGAAGCGCCTGTTGTTGAGGAGGCTTTTCCTGACCATTGTGCGGTGTTGGACAGTGTCGTAGGCAGCATAGAGATCTCTGAATGCTGCTCCAGTTATTTGTTTTCCCTCAAACCCATCCTCACTGTGTTGGGTGAGGTTGAGCTCTGTCCAGCACAGGATGGGACGGAAACCAGCTTGGTCTTTAGTCAGCTTGGTGTCTATGAGTGGTATGAGGCGTTGGAGTAGCAGCCTCTCTTGTAGGTGATGCAGAGGAGGGAAATGGGTCGGTAGCTCTTTGGGGATGATGGGTCTTTGCCAGGTTTGGGGATTGCAACCACTTTGGCCTTTCTCCAGACAGAAGGGATGGTTTTCTGTGCCATGCATGTATTCAGTATCCCCACGAGCCAGGTCTTTGCGTTAGGTCCCAGGTGCTGTATCATTTCTGCCAGTATGTCATCAATCCCTGCTGCTTTTCCGGGTTTCAACTTTCCCATTGCAGTTTCGAGTTCTTCTAGGTCGAAGGGTTTGGTTTGAGGGCTGGCTGATTGAGGTTGGTCTGATACCACTGTGCGATGGTATTCTCCTGTGGGTCGGTGGCGGTTTTTCACGTCTCGGTTCCTCAGGTGCAAGCTGCATAGTTGGGTTTGTGTGTGTCTTTCTTTTTCTGTCTTTCTTTCTTAGGACGGAGATCAAGGTAGACGCCGTTGGAAGGCTCAACACAAGCCGATGCCCCTAGAGATCCATCCCAAAGCTTCCCTCAGGGAGTTCAGCAAGCCAGCTAGCCAGCAAGCCTGCCCAGTCAGCGAACGCAGCCAGTCGGCTCCGCCAGTCAGCCAGTGTAGAAAGTCAGGCTGCCAAGCCAGAGCATATCAGCCGTTGCAGTCAGCCACTGCAGCCATACCAGCCTTGCTCAGTCAGCTCAGCCAGGCCTCTCTCGAGGCCTGGCTCTCTGTCTGCCTGGCCCGGTCTGCCCTGCCCTGCCTTGCAGCAACAGAACCAGCCTTTCTGGCAAGCCAGCCAGCTCAGAATGCGAGCTGAGCAAGCCAGTGCAGCAGCAAGCCCAGACTAGGTTACCGCAGCCTTACTGTGCAGCCACAGCCACTCAGCCAAGACCAGCAGGAGCTGGCCAGGCTCCAACCCTTGCAGCGCAGCCTTAGGCCGGATAGTCCCCCTGCCTGCACTTTGTTGCCTTCCTGGCCTGTCTGCCTGCCTAGGCGCCTCGGTCTTCCTGTCTGTCTGCCTTGGCCTGCCTGTCTGAAACTGGTTTAGACTAACTGCGTGCTTGCCAGCTGCGTTGGCTTGCTGAGCTCGTATTCTGAGCTGGCTGGCTTGCTAGCAAGGCTGGTTCTGTTGCTGCAAGGCAGGGCAGGGCAGACCGGGCCAGGCAGACAGAGAGCCAGGCCTCGAGAGAGGCCTGGCTGAGCTGACTGAGCAAGGCTGGTATGGCTGCAATGGCGGACTGTAAGGGCTGATATGCTCTGGCTTGTCAGCCTGACTTTCTACACTGGCTGACTGGCGGAGCTGGCTGGCTGCGTTGGCTGACTGGGCGGGCTTGCTGGCTAGCTGGCTTGCTGGGCTCCCTGAGGGAAGCTTTGGGATGGATCTCTAGGGGCATCGGCTTGTGTTGAGCCTTCCAACGGCGTCTACCTTGATCTTCATCCTAAGAAAGACAGACAGAAAAAGAAAGACACACACAAAGTCAACTAAGCAGTTTCCACATGAGGAAGGCAGGCAGGAAGGCAGGCAGGCCATGCACAAGCTGCATGCGTGCTTGCTTCGCCCTCCAGTTGCTGCTCCAGTTATTTGTTTTCCCTCAAACCCATCCTCAATGTGTTGGGTGAGGTTGAGCTCTGTCCAGTACAGGACGGGACGGAAACCAGCTTGGTCTTTAGTCAGCTTGGTGTCTATGAGTGGTATGAGGCGTTGGAGTAGCAGCCTCTCTTGTAGGTGATGCAGAGGAGGGAAATGGGTCGGTAGCTCTTTGAGGATGATGGGTCTTTGCCAGGTTTGGGGATTGCAACCACTTTGACCTTTCTCCAGACAGAAGGGATGGTTTTCTGTGCCATGCATGTGTTCAGCATCCCCACGAGCCAGGTCTTTGCGTTAGGTTCCAGGTGCTGTATAATTTCTGCCAGTATGTCATCAATCCCTGCTGCTTTTCCGGGTTTCGAGTTCTTCTAGGTCGAATGGTTTGGTTTTAGGGCTGGCTGATTGTGGTTGGTCTGATACCACTGTGCGATGGTATTCTCCTGTGGGTCGGCGGCGGTGTTGGTTACGACTGTTGGCCACCAGTTGTGATGCAACAGAGTTTGCTGTGACCGTTGTGAATTATGGGTGGCTCCCTGAGGTCCTTGATCGCCATTGGGTCCAACAGTGGTCATTGAAGCGTGCACACACACATGCACACATGCACCTACACACGCACAGGCGCACATGCGTATGCACACCTGGACCTTTAAATGAACAACAACACAAAAACTAAGGCACTGGTGTCGGACTTCTGGTTTACCGGAACGGGGTTCAACTCCCTGCAGTGCCCTGCTCAATGTGTTGTATTTCATTCATTGGTCCATGGTCTCAGGTCATTGAGCGGCGCGCTATAGTGCGCGATTCTTCATCATTGTTGAGGATTTTTTAAAGGTGAAAATCAAGGAAAAGCAAAAGGCTATAGTCCATGGTCACGGACCGCATACTGGTCAAGGTCATTTATACTGGTGAAGATCATTTACTAGTCTTATAAAGGTCATTTATACTGGTCACGGTCATTTACTAGTCTCATGAAGGTCATGTATACTGGTCACAGTCATATACTGGTCACGGTCATTTATACTGGTGAAGGTCATTTATACTGGTCAAGGTCATTTGTACTTGTCAAGGTCATTTATACTGGTCAAGGTAATTTACTAGTCTTATTGAAGGTAATTTATACTGCTCAAGGTCATTGATATTGGTCAAGGTCATTAAGTGGCACGCTATAGTGCACGATTCTTCATCATTGTTGAGGATTTGAAAAAAGGTTAAATCGCAGAAAAACGAAAGGCTAAAATCCATGGTCACGGAGGGCATACTATAGTATGTTGTTTTTCTTTTTTTGGTGGTGTGCGGGCTCCATCCAATAACTACACCAGTTGTTGTAGATTTCGGAGGATTTGAAAAAAGGTGAAAATCACGGAAAAGCGAAAGGCTAAAGTCCATAGTCTCGGTGGTCATAAAAAAAAGTGTGGTGCTATACAGGCCGTTCTGGACAATTTGGGGCAGAGGTTCATCAAAATTTGGCATCGACCGGGTTAATGGTGCTGGAGATTAGCTGTTAACAAACTGACTCACACACACTCTCCCCATGGCTTTGGCCTGGTGCCATATCGTTATTAATTATTGCCTACAATGTAAATTGTGAAATTACTTTACTGTTGAAATGCAAAATTTACATTTCAACGAATGGACCTCGTAAAACAAAACAAAAACTAAGGCACTGGTTGTGGTACTTCTGGTTTACCGGAATGGGGTTCAACTCCCTGCAGTGCTCTGCTCAATTTGTTGGATTTACATGGTTCATTTTTATTTTCTGTTGCCTTTTCATAGATGATAACCCCCAGGTTCTTTACTGTGTTTGCATACTATGAAACTATAAAACCATGGGCTATAGCCCCTACCGTACGGCATACTATAGCACGCCGTTTTTGATCATTTTTAAGGATTTGAAAAAAAAAAAAAAAAAAAAGAAACATGGGTTATAGCCCATCGTTTTTTGATTTTTTTTTTTTAAATTCAAAATTTCAAAAAACATGGGTTATAGCCCACCGTTTTTTGAAATTTAGAAATTTTTTTTTAACCTGGTTCTTCATCAATTTTGAAAAAAAAAATTAACCTCGTTTTTCTTCATTTTTGAACATGGGCTATAGCCCCTACTGTACGGCATACTATAGCACGCCGTTTTTGATCATTTTTAAGGATTTGAAAAAAAAACAAGAAAAAAAAAAAAACATGGGTTATAGCCCATCGTTTTTTGAATTTTTTTTGAAAAATTCAAAATTTCAAAAAACATGGGTTATAGCCCACCGTTTTTTGAAATTTAGAATTTTTTTTTAACCTCGTTTTTCATCATTTTTGAACATGGGCTATAGCCCCTACCGTACGGCATACTATAGCACGCCGTTTTTCATCATTTTTGAGGATTTGAAAAAAATTCAAATTTTTAAAAAACATGGGTTATAGCCCATCGTTTTTAGAAATGTTGAATTTTTTTAACCTGGTTCTTCATCAATTTTGAAAAAAAAACATTAACCTGGTTTTTCATCATTTTTGAACATGGGCTATAGCCCCTACCGTACGGCATACTATAGCACGCAGTTTTTCATCATTTTTGAGGATTTTAAAAAAAATCAAAATTTCCAAAAACACGGGTTATAGCGCATCGTTTTTTGAATAAAAAAAAAAGAAGTTTAACCTAGTTTTTCATCATTTTTGAACATGGGCTATAGCCCCTACCGTACGGCATACTATAGCACGCCGTTTTTCATCATTTTTGAGGATTTGAAAAAAAATTGAATTTTCAAAAAACATGGGTTATAGCCCATCGTTTTTTTGAAAATTTGAAAAAAAAAATAACCTCGTTTTTCATCATTTTTGAACATGGGCTATAGCCCCTACCGTACGGCATACTATAGCACGCAGTTTTTCATCATTTTTGAGGATTTGAAAAAAAATCAAAATTTCCAAAAACACGGGTTATAGCGCATCGTTTTTTGAATAAAAAAAAAAGAAGTTTAACCTAGTTTTTCATCATTTTTGAACATGGGCTATAGCCCCTACCGTACGGCATACTATAGCACGCCGTTTTTCATCATTTTTGAGGATTTGAAAAAAAATTGAATTTTCAAAAAACATGGGTTATAGCCCATCGTTTTTTTGAAAATTTGAAAAAAAAAATAACCTCGTTTTTCATCATTTTTGAACATGGGCTATAGCCCCTACCGTACGGCATACTATAGCATGCCGTTTTTCATCATTTTTGGGGATTTGAAAAAAATTCAAAATTTAAAAAAACATGGATTATAGCCCATCGTTTTTTGAAATTTTGAAAAAAAAAATTAACCTGGTTTTTCATCATTTTTGAACATGGGCTATAGCCCCTACCGTACGGCAATTTAAAAAAACATGGGTTATAGCCCATCGTTTTTAGAAATTTAGATTTAAAAAAAAAACCTGGTTCTTCATCATTTTTGAACATGGGCTATAGCCCCTACAGGGGGGCAGTCAGCCAGATATTTCGTGAAGCCTCATTTGAAATCGGTAGTTCATATAATGGCCTGTTGGACTGCTGGACTGGACCCAAAAAGCCCCATAGCTCCATAGAGGCCCATGTATTTTGGCCCAACTTCACCTAGACTGTATTACCTTAATAAACATGGTCATGAATACTTTCTTCTTCCAGTCACTAGTTTAAAGTCTCATTTCTAATGTCATAATATTCTTTTTGGAAAATTATGGTCCCATTAATTAAAGAAATGACCATAAAGTCGCGTATGTTCTGAGGGGCGTGGCTACCGTTACAGTCTATGATCGGGATTCCCCTCCCACTCAAGAGTCTTCTCCTCCCACTCGAGTCAAAATAAAAACCAACGGAGAAAAAGGGGGGAAGTCCCTCCTCGTTGTCTGGGCAGCCAATGACCAGCTGGTACAAAACGGAGCCAGCCAATGGCCAGCTGGTACCAAACGGATCTAGAAAGATGGCGACTTACATCAGGAATTAGCATATCATTACAGGCTTCATTTTACGTTCATGTTAGACCCGGGGAACGCTTTGTCCATATTTTTTACAGTCTATGAGCCCCTACCGTACGGCATACTATAGCACGCCGTTTTTCATAATTTTTGAGGATTTGAAAAAAATTCAAAATTTCTAAAAACACGGGTTATAGCCCATCGTTTTTTGAAATTTTGAAAAAAAATGTAACCTCGTTTTTCATCATTTTTGAACATGGGCTATAGCCCCGAATGTACGGCATACTATAGCACGCCGTTTTTCATCATTTTTGAGGATTTGAAAAAAAATTGAATTTTCAAAAAACATGGGTTATAGCCCATCGTTTTTTGAAATTCTGAAAAAAAAATTTAACCTGGTTTTTCATCATTTTTGAACATGGGCTATAGCCCCTACCGTACGGCATACTATAGCACACCGTTTTTCATCATTTTTGAGGATTTGAAAAAAAATCTAAATTTCAAAAAACATGGGTTATAGCCCATCGTTTTTTGAAATTTTGAAAAAAATAATTAACCTGGTTTTTCATCATTTTTGAACATGGGCTATAGCCCCTACCGTACGGCATACTATAGCACGCCGTTTTACATCAATTTTGAGGATTTGAAAAAAAATTGAATTTTCAAAAAACATGGGTTATAGCCCATCGTTTTTTTGAAAATTTGAAAAGAAAAATAACCTCGTTTTTCATCATTTTTGAACATGGGCTATAGCCCCTACCGTACGGCATACTATAGCACGCCGTTTTTCATCATTTATGAGGATTTAAAAAAAAATCAAATCTTCAAAAAACATGGGTTATAGCCCATCGTTTTTTTTTATTTTAATTTTTTTTTTAACCTCGTTTTTCATCATTTTTGAACATGGGCTATAGCCCTTACCGTACGGCATACTATAGCACGCCGTTTTTCATCATTTTTGAGGATTTGAAAAAAAATTCAAATTTTCAAAAAACATGGGTTATAGCCCATCGTTTTTTTGAAATTTTGAAAAAAAAATTAACCTTGTTTTTCATCATTTTTGAACATGGGCTATAGCCCCTACCGTACGGCATACTATAGCACGCCGTTTTTCATCATTTTTGAGGATTTAAAAAAAAATCAAATTTTCAAAAAACATGGGTTATAGCCCATCTTTTTTTTAAATTTTGAAAAAAAAATTTAACCTGGTTTTTCATCATTTTTGAACATGGGCTATAGCCCCTACCGTACGGCATACTATAGCACGCCGTTTTTCATCATTTTTGAGGATTTGAAAAAAATTCAAATTTTCAAAAAACATGGGTTATAGCCCATCTTTTTTTTGAAAATTTGAAAAGAAAAATAACCTCGTTTTTCATCATTTTTGAACATGGGCTATAGCCCCTACCGTACGGCATACTATAGCACGCCGTTTTTCATCATTTTTGAGGATTTGAAAAAAAATCTAAATTTAAAAAAACATGGGTTATAGCCCATCGTTTTTTGAAATTTTCATTTTTTTTTAACCTCGTTTTTCATCATTTCTGAACATGGGCTATAGCCCTTACCGTACGGCATACTATAGCACGCCGTTTTTCATCATTTTTGAGGATTTGAAAAAAAATCTAAATTTAAAAAAACATGGGTTATAGCCCATCGTTTTTTGAAATTTTGAATTTTTTCTTTAACCTCGTTTTTCATCATTTTTGAACATGGGCTATAGCCCCTACCGTACGGCATACTATAGCACGCCGTTTTACATCAATTTTGAGGATTTGAAAAAAAATCTAAATTTCAAAAAACATGGGTTATAGCCCATCGTTTTTTGAAATTTTCATTTTTTTTTAACCTCGTTTTTCATCATTTCTGAACATGGGCTATAGCCCTTACCGTACGGCATACTATAGCACGCCGTTTTTCATCATTTTTGAGGATTTGAAAAAAAATCAAAATTTCAAAAAACATGGGTTATAGCCCATCGTTTTTTGAAATTTTGAATTTTTTCTTTAACCTCGTTTTTCATCATTACCGTACGGCATACCGTACGGCATACTATAGCACGCCGTTTTACATCAATTTTGAGGATTTGAAAAATAATCAAAATTTCTAAAAACATGGGTTATAGCCCATCGTTTTTTGAAAATTTCATTTTTTTTTAACCTCGTTTTTCATCATTTTTGAACATGGGCTATAGCCCTTACCGTACGGCATACTATAGCACGCCGTTTTTCATCATTTTTGAGGATTTAAAAAATAATAAAATTTTCAAAAAACATGGGTTATAGCCCATCGTTTTTTTAAATTTTCATTTTTGTTTAACCTCGTTTTTCATCATTTTTGAACATGGGCTATAGCCCCTACCGTACGGCATACTATAGCACGCCGTTTTTCATCATTTTTGAGGATTTGAAAAAATTTCAAAATTTCAAAAAACATGGGTTATAGCCCATAGTTTTTTTGAAATTTTGAAAAAAAATAATTAACCTGGTTTTTCATCATTTTTGAACATGGGCTATAGCCCCTACCGTACGGCATACTATAGCACGCCGTTTTTCATCATTTTTGAGGATTTGAAAAAAATTCAAAATTTCAAAAAACATGGGTTATAGCCCATCGTTTTTTGAAATTTTGATTTTTTTTTTAACCTCGTTTTTCATCATTTTTGAACATGGGCTATAGCCCTTACCGTACGGCATACTATAGCACGCCGTTTTTCATCATTTTTGAGGATTTTAAAAATAATCAAAATTTCAAAAAACATGGGTTATAGCCCATCGTTTTTTGAAATTTTGAATTTTTTCTTTAACCTCGTTTTTCATCATTTTTGAACATGGGCTATAGCCCCTACCGTACGGCATACTATAGCACGCCGTTTTTCATCATTTTTGAGGATTTGAAAAAAATTCAAAATTTAAAAAAAACATGGGTTATAAACCCATCGTTTTTTTGAAAATTAAAAAAAAAAAATAACCGCGTTTTTCATCATTTTTGAACATGGGCTATAGCCCCTACCGTACGGCATACTATAGCACGCCGTTTTTCATCATTTTTGAGGATTTGAAAAAAATTCAAAATTTCAAAAACATGGGTTATAGCCCATCGTTTTTTGAAATTTTCATTTTTTTTAACCTCGTTTTTCATCATTTCTGAACATGGGCTATAGCCCTTACCGTACGGCATACTATAGCACGCCGTTTTTCATCATTTTTGAGGATTTGAAAAAAAATCAAAATTTCAAAAAACATGGGTTATAGCCCATCGTTTTTTGAAATTTTGAATTTTTTCTTTAACCTCGTTTTTCATCATTTTTGAACATGGGCTATAGCCCCTACCGTACGGCATACTATAGCACGCAGTTTTTCATCATTTTTGAGTATTTGAAAAAAATTCAAAATTTCAAAAAACATGGGTTATAGCCCATCGTTTTTTGAAAATTTGAATTTTTTCTTTAACCTCGTTTTTCATCATTTTTTAACATGGGCTATAGCCCCTACCGTACGGCATACTATAGCACGCAGTTTTTCATCATTTTTGAGTATTTGAAAAAAATTCAAAATTTCAAAAAACATGGGTTATAGCCCATCGTTTTTTGAAAATTTGAATTTTTTCTTTAACCTCGTTTTTCATCATTTTTTAACATGGGCTATAGCCCCTACCGTACGGCATACTATAGCACGCCGTTTTTCATCATTTATGAGGATTTGAAAAAAAATCAAATTTTCAAAAAACATGGGTTATAGCCCATCGTTTTTTTTAATTTTCATTTTTTTTTAACCTCGTTTTTTATCATTTTTGAACATGGGCTATAGCCCTTACCGTACGGCATACTATAGCACGCCGTTTTTCATCATTTTTGAGGATTTGAAAAAAATTCAAAATTTCAAAAAACATGGGTTATAGCCCATCGTTTTTTGAAATTTTGAATTTTTTCTTTAACCTCGTTTTTCGTCATTTTTGAACATGGGCTATAGCCCCTACCGTACGGCATACTATAGCACGCCGTTTTTCATCATTTATGAGGATTTAAAAAAAAATCAATTTTTCAAAAAACATGGGTTATAGCCCATCGTTTTTTTTAATTTTAATTTTTTTTTAACCTCGTTTTTTATCATTTTTGAAAATGGGCTATAGCCCTTACCGTACGGCATACTATAGCACGCCGTTTTTCATCATTTTTGAGGATTTGAAAAAAATTCAAAATTTAAAAAAACATGGGTTATAGCCCATCGTTTTTTGAAATTTAGATTTTTTTTTTTAACCTCGTTTTTCATCATTTTTGAACATGGGCTATAGCCCCTACCGTACGGCATACTATAGCACGCCGTTTTTCATCATTTTTGAGGATTTGAAAAAAAATTGAATTTTCAAAAAACATGGGTTATAGCCCATCGTTTTTTTGAAAATTAAAAAAAAAAAATAACCTCGTTTTTCATCATTTTTGAACATGGGCTATAGCCCCTACCGTACGGCATACTATAGCATGCCGTTTTTCATCATTTTTGTGGATTTGAAAAAAATTCAAAATTTCAAAAAACATGGGTTATAGCCCATCGTTTTTTGAAATTTTGAAAAAAAAAATTAACCTGGTTTTTCATCATTTTTTAACATGGGCTATAGCCCCTACCGTACGGCATACTATAGCACGCCGTTTTTCATCATTTTTGAGGATTTGAAAAAAAATCAAATTTTCAAAAAACATGGGTTATAGCCCATCGTTTTTTTTAATTTTCATTTTTTTTTAACCTCGTTTTTTATCATTTTTGAACATGGGCTATAGCCCTTACCGTACGGCATACTATAGCACGCCGTTTTTCATCATTTTTGAGGATTTGAAAAAAATTCAAAATTTAAAAAAACATGGGTTATAGCCCATCGTTTTTTGAAATTTTGATTTTTTTTTTTAACCTCGTTTTTCATCATTTTTGAACATGGGCTATAGCCCGTACCGTACGGCATACTATAGCACGCCGTTTTTCATCATTTTTGAGGATTTGAAAAAAAATTGAATTTTCAAAAAACATGGGTTATAGCCCATCGTTTTTTTGAAAATTTGAAAAAAAAAATAACCTCGTTTTTTATCATTTTTGAACATGGGCTATAGCCCCTACCGTACGGCATACTATAGCATGCCGTTTTTCATCATTTTTGTGGATTTGAAAAAAATTCAAAATTTCAAAAAACATGGGTTATAGCCCATCGTTTTTTGAAATTTTGAAAAAAAAAATTAACCTGGTTTTTCATCATTTTTTAACATGGGCTATAGCCCCTACCGTACGGCATACTATAGCATGCCGTTTTTCATCATTTTTGAGGATTTGAAAAAAAATCAAAATTTCAAAAAACATGGGTTATAGCCCATCGTTTTTTGAAATTTTGAATTTTTTCTTTAACCTCGTTTTTCATCATTTTTGAACATGGGCTATAGCCCCTACCGTACGGCATACTATAGCACGCCGTTTTTCATCATTTTTGAGGATTTGAAAAAAAATTGAATTTTCAAAAAACATGGGTTATAGCCCATCGTTTTTTGAAATTTTGAAAAAAATAATTAACCTGTTTTTTCATCATTTTTGAACATGGGCTATAGCCCCTACCGTACGGCATACTATAGCACGCCGTTTTTCATCATTTTTGAGGATTTGAAAAAAAATCAAAATTTCAAAAAACATGGGTTATAGCCCATCGTTTTTTGAAATTTTGAAAAAAAAAATTAACCTGGTTTTTCATCATTTTTGAACATGGGCTATAGCCCCTACCGTACGGCATACTATAGCACGCCGTTTTTCATCATTTTTGAGGATTTGAAAAAAAATCAAAATTTCAAAAAACATGGGTTATAGCCCATCGTTTTTTGAAATTTTTATATATTTTTTTAACCTCGTTTTTCATCATTTTTGAACATGGGCTATAGCCCCTACCGTACGGCATACTATAGCACGCCGTTTTTCATCATTTTTGAGGATTTGAAAAAAATTCAAAATTAAAAAAAACATGGGTTATAGCCCATCGTTTTTTGAAATTTTGAATTTTTTCTTTAACCTCGTTTTTCATCATTTTTGAACATGGGCTATAGCCCCTACCGTACGGCATACTATAGCACGCCGTTTTTCATCATTTTTGAGGATTTGAAAAAAAATCAAAATTTCAAAAAACATGGGTTATAGCCCATCGTTTTTTGAAATTTTGAAAAAAAAATTAACCTGGTTTTTCATCATTTTTGAACATGGGCTATAGCCCCTACCGTACGGCATACTATAGCACGCCGTTTTTCATCAATTTTGAGGATTTGAAAAAAATTCAAAATTTCAAAAAACATGGGTTATAGCCCATCGTTTTTTGAAATTTTTATATATTTTTTTAACCTCGTTTTTCATCATTTTTGAACATGGGCTATAGCCCCTACCGTACGGCATACTATAGCACGCCGTTTTTCATCATTTTTGAGGATTTGAAAAAAATTCAAAATTTAAAAAAACATGGGTTATAGCCCATCGTTTTTTGAAATTTTGAATTTTTTCTTTAACCTCGTTTTTCATCATTTTTGAACATGGGCTATAGCCCCTACCGTACGGCATACTATAGCACGCCGTTTTTCATCATTTTTGAGGATTTGAAAAAAAATCAAAATTTCAAAAAACATGGGTTATAGCCCATCGTTTTTTGAAATTTTGAAAAAAAAATTAACCTGGTTTTTCATCATTTTTGAACATGGGCTATAGCCCCTACCGTACGGCATACTATAGCACGCCGTTTTTCATCAATTTTGAGGATTTGAAAAAAATTCAAAATTTCAAAAAACATGGGTTATAGCCCATCGTTTTTTGAAATTTTAATTTTTTTTTAACCTCGTTTTTCATCATTTTTGAACATGGGCTATAGCCCTTACCGTACGGCATACTATAGCACGCCGTTTTTCATCATTTATGAGGATTTAAAAAATATTCAAATTTTCAAAAAACATGGGTTATAGCCCATCGTTTTTTTGAATTTTTGAAAAGAAAAATAACCTCGTTTTTCATCATTTTTGAACATGGGCTATAGCCCCTACCGTACGGCATACTATAGCACGCCGTTTTTCATCATTTATGAGGATTTAAAAAATAATCAAATTTTCAAAAAACATGGGTTATAGCCCATCGTTTTTTTAAATTTTCATTTTTTTTTAACCTCGTTTTTCATCATTTTTGAACATGGGCTATAGCCCCTACCGTACGGCATACTATAGCACGCCGTTTTTCATCATTTTTGAGGATTTGAAAAAAATTCAAAATTTCAAAAAACATGGGTTATAGCCCATCGTTTTTTGAAATTTTGATTTTTTTTTTTAACCTCGTTTTTCATCATTTTTGAACATGGGCTATAGCCCTTACCGTACGGCATACTATAGCACGCCGTTTTTCATCATTTTTGAGGATTTGAAAAAAAATCAAAATTTCAAAAAACATGGGTTATAGCCCATCGATTTTTGAAATTTTGAATTTTTTCTTTAACCTCGTTTTTCATCATTTTTGAACATGGGCTATAGCCCCTACCGTACGGCATACTATAGCACGCCGTTTTTCATCATTTTTGAGGATTTGAAAAAAATACAAAATTAAAAAAATACATGGGTTATAGCCCATCGTTTTTTTGAAAATTTGAAAAAAAAAATAACCTCGTTTTTCATCATTTTTGAACATGGGCTATAGCCCCTACCGTACGGCATACTATAGCACGCCGTTTTTCATCATTTTTGAGGATTTGAAAAAATTTCAAAATTTAAAAAAACATGGGTTATAGCCCATCGTTTTTTGAAATTTTCATTTTTTTTTAACCTCGTTTTTCATCATTTCTGAACATGGGCTATAGCCCTTACCGTACGGCATACTATAGCACGCCGTTTTTCATCATTTTTGAGGATTTGAAAAAAAATCAAAATTTCAAAAAACATGGGTTATAGCCCATCGTTTTTTGAAATTTTGAATTTTTTCTTTAACCTCGTTTTTCATCATTTTTGAACATGGGCTATAGCCCCTACCGTACGGCATACTATAGCACGCCGTTTTACATCAATTTTGAGGATTTGAAAAAAATTCAAAATTTCAAAAAACATGGGTTATAGCCCATCGTTTTTTGAAATTTTCATTTTTTTTTAACCTCGTTTTTCATCATTTTTGAACATGGGCTATAGCCCTTACCGTACGGCATACTATAGCACGCCGTTTTTCATCATTTTTGAGGATTTGAAAAAAAATTGAATTTTCAAAAAACATGGGTTATAGCCCATCGTTTTTTTGAATTTTTGAAAAGAAAAATAACCTCGTTTTTCATCATTTTTGAACATGGGCTATAGCCCCTACCGTACGGCATACTATAGCACGCCGTTTTTCATCATTTATGAGGATTTAAAAAATAATCAAATTTTCAAAAAACATGGGTTATAGCCCATCGTTTTTTTAAATTTTCATTTTTTTTTTAACCTCGTTTTTCATCATTTTTGAACATGGGCTATAGCCCCTACCGTACGGCATACTATAGCACGCCGTTTTTCATCATTTTTGAGGATTAGAAAAAAATTCAAAATTTCAAAAAACATGGGTTATAGCCCATCGTTTTTTTTGAAATTTTGAAAAAAAAAAATCACCTGGTTTTTCATCATTTTTGAACATGGGCTATAGCCCCTACCGTACGGCATACTATATATAGCACGCCGTTTTTCATCATTTTTGAGGATTTGAAAAAAATTCAAAATTTCAAAAAACATGGGTTATAGCCCATCGTTTTTTGAAATTTTGATTTTTTTTTTAAACCTCGTTTTTCATCATTTTTGAACATGGGCTATAGCCCTTACCGTACGGCATACTATAGCACGCCGTTTTTCATCATTTTTGAGGATTTGAAAAAAAAACAAAATTTCAAAAAACATGGGTTATAGCCCATCGTTTTTTGAAATTTTGAAATTTTTCTTTAACCTCGTTTTTCATCATTTTTGAACATGGGCTATAGCCCCTACCGTACGGCATACTATAGCACGCCGTTTTTCATCATTTTTGAGGATTTGAAAAAAATTCAAAATTTAAAAAAAACATGGGTTATAGCCCATCGTTTTTTTGAAAATTTGAAAAAAGAAATAACCTCGTTTTTCATCATTTTTGAACATGGGCTATAGCCCCTACCGTACGGCATACTATAGCACGCCGTTTTTCATCATTTTTGAGGATTTGAAAAAATTTCAAAATTTCAAAAAACATGGGTTATAGCCCATCGTTTTTTTAAATTTTCATTTTTTTTTAACCTCGTTTTTTATCATTTTTGAACATGGGCTATAGCCCTTACCGTACGGCATACTATAGCACGCCGTTTTTCATCATTTTTGAGGATTAGAAAAAAAATCAAAATTTCAAAAAACATGGGTTATAGCCCATCGTTTTTTGAAATTTTGAATTTTTCTTTAACCTCGTTTTTCATCATTTTTGAACATGGGCTATAGCCCCTACCGTACGGCATACTATAGCACGCCGTTTTTCATCATTTTTGAGGATTTGAAAAAAATTCAAATTTTCAAAAAACATGGGTTATAGCCCATCGTTTTTTTAAAATTTGAATTTTTTCTTTAACCTCGTTTTTCATCATTTTTGAACATGGGCTATAGCCCCTACCGTACGGCATACTATAGCACGCCGTTTTTCATCATTTTTGAGGATTTGAAAAAAAATTGAAATTTCAAAAAACATGGGTTATAGCCCATCGTTTTTTTGAAAATTTGAAAAAAAAAATAACCTCGTTTTTCATCATTTTTGAACATGGGCTATAGCCCCTACCGTACGGCATACTATAGCACGCCGTTTTTCATCATTTTTGAGGATTTGAAAAAATTTCAAAATTTCAAAAAACATGGGTTATAGCCCATCGTTTTTTTGAAATTTTGAAAAAAAAAATTAACCTGGTTTTTCATCATTTTTGAACATGGGCTATAGCCCTTACCGTACGGCATACTATAGCACGCCGTTTTTCATCATTTTTGAGGATTTGAAAAAAATTCAAAATTAAAAAAAACATGGGTTATAGCCCATCGTTTTTTGAAATTTTGATTTTTTTTTTAACCTCGTTTTTCATCATTTTTGAACATGGGCTATAGCCCCTACCGTACGGCATACTATAGCACGCAGTTTTTCATCATTTTTGAGGATTTGAAAAAAAATAGAATTTTCAAAAAACATGGGTTATAGCCCATCGTTTTTTTTAAAATTTGAAAAAAAAAAAAAACCTCGTTTTTCATCATTTTTTAACATGGGCTATAGCCCCTACCGTACGGCATACTATAGCATGCCGTTTTTCATCATTTTTGTGGATTTGAAAAAAATTCAAAATTTCAAAAAACATGGGTTATAGCCCATCGTTTTTTGAAATTTTGAAAAAAAAAATTAACCTGGTTTTTCATCATTTTTGAACATGGGCTATAGCCCCTACCGTACGGCATACTATAGCACGCCGTTTTTCATCATTTTTGAGGATTTGAAAAAAAAATCAAAATTTCAAAAACATGGGTTAAAGCCCATCGTTTTTTGAAATTTTGAATTTTTTCTTTAACCTCGTTTTTCATCATTTTTTAACATGGGCTATAGCCCCTACCGTACGGCATACTATAGCACGCCGTTTTTCATCATTTTTGAGGATTTGAAAAAAAATCTAAATTTCAAAAAACATGGGTTATAGCCCATCGTTTTTTGAAATTTTGAAAAAAAAAATTAACCTGGTTTTTCATCATTTTTGAACATGGGCTATAGCCCCTACCGTATGGCATACTATAGCACGCCGTTTTTCATCATTTTTGAGGATTTGAAAAAAAATCAAAATTTCAAAAAACATGGGTTATAGCCCATCGTTTTTTGAAATTTTGATTTTTTCTTTTACCTCGTTTTTCATCATTTTTGAACATGGGCTATAGCCCCTACCGTACGGCATACTGTAGCACGCCGTTTTTCATCATTTTTGAGGATTTGAAAAAATTTCAAAATTTCAAAAACATGGGTTATAGCCCATCGTTTTTTGAAATTTTTATATATTTTTTTAACCTCGTTTTTCATCATTTTTGAACATGGGCTATAGCCCCTACCGTACGGCATACTATAGCACGCCGTTTTTCATCATTTTTGAGGATTTGAAAAAAATTCAAAATTTAAAAAAACATGGGTTATAGCCCATCGTTTTTTGAAATTTTTAATTTTTTCTTTAACCTCGTTTTTCATCATTTTTGAACATGGGCTATAGCCCCTACCGTACGGCATACTATAGCACGCCGTTTTTCATCATTTTTGAGGATTTGAAAAAAAATCTAAATTTCAAAAAACATGGGTTATAGCCCATCGTTTTTTGAAATTTTCATTTTTTTTTAACCTCGTTTTTCATCATTTCTGAACATGGGCTATAGCCCTTACCGTACGGCATACTATAGCACGCCGTTTTTCATCATTTTTGAGGATTTGAAAAAAAATCAAAATTTCAAAAAACATGGGTTATAGCCCATCGTTTTTTGAAATTTTGAATTTTTTCTTTAACCTCGTTTTTCATCATTTTTGAACATGGGCTATAGCCCCTACCGTACGGCATACTATAGCACGCCGTTTTACATCAATTTTGAGGATTTGAAAAAAATTCAAAATTTCAAAAAACATGGGTTATAGCCCATCGTTTTTTGAAATTTTCATTTTTTTTTAACCTCGTTTTTTATCATTTTTGAACATGGGCTATAGCCCTTACCGTACGGCATACTATAGCACGCCGTTTTTCATCATTTTTGAGGATTTGAAAAAAAAAAAATTTTTCAAAAAACATGGGTTATAGCCCATCGTTTTTTTGAATTTTTGAAAAGAAAAATAACCTCGTTTTTCATCATTTTTGAACATGGGCTATAGCCCCTACCGTACGGCATACTATAGCACGCCATTTTTCATCATTTATGAGGATTTAAAAAATAATCACATTTTCAAAAAACATGGGTTATAGCCCATCGTTTTTTTAAATTTTCATTTTTTTTAACCTCGTTTTTCATCATTTTTGAACATGGGCTATAGCCCCTACCGTACGGCATACTATAGCACGCCGTTTTTCATCATTTTTGAGGATTTGAAAAAAATTAAAAATTTCAAAAAACATGGGTTATAGCCCATCGTTTTTTGAAATTTTGATTTTTTCTTTTACCTCGTTTTTCATCATTTTTGAACATGGGCTATAGCCCCTACCGTACGGCATACTGTAGCACGCCGTTTTTCATCATTTTTGAGGATTTGAAAAAATTTCAAAATTTCAAAAACATGGGTTATAGCCCATCGTTTTTTGAAATTTTTATATATTTTTTTAACCTCGTTTTTCATCATTTTTGAACATGGGCTATAGCCCCTACCGTACGGCATACTATAGCACGCCGTTTTTCATCATTTTTGAGGATTTGAAAAAAATTCAAAATTTAAAAAAACATGGGTTATAGCCCATCGTTTTTTGAACTTTTTAATTTTTTCTTTAACCTCGTTTTTCATCATTTTTGAACATGGGCTATAGCCCCTACCGTACGGCATACTATAGCACGCCGTTTTTCATCATTTTTGAGGATTTGAAAAAAAATCTAAATTTCAAAAAACATGGGTTATAGCCCATCGTTTTTTGAAATTTTCATTTTTTTTTAACCTCGTTTTTCATCATTTCTGAACATGGGCTATAGCCCTTACCGTACGGCATACTATAGCACGCCGTTTTTCATCATTTTTGAGGATTTGAAAAAAAATCAAAATTTCAAAAAACATGGGTTATAGCCCATCGTTTTTTGAAATTTTCATTTTTTTTTAACCTCGTTTTTCATCATTTCTGAACATGGGCTATAGCCCTTACCGTACGGCATACTATAGCACGCCGTTTTTCATCATTTTTGAGGATTTGAAAAAAAATCAAAATTTCAAAAAACATGGGTTATAGCCCATCGTTTTTTGAAATTTTGAATTTTTTCTTTAACCTCGTTTTTCATCATTTTTGAACATGGGCTATAGCCCCTACCGTACGGCATACTATAGCACGCCGTTTTACATCAATTTTGAGGATTTGAAAAAAATTCAAAATTTCAAAAAACATGGGTTATAGCCCATCGTTTTTTGAAATTTTCATTTTTTTTTAACCTCGTTTTTTATCATTTTTGAACATGGGCTATAGCCCTTACCGTACGGCATACTATAGCACGCCGTTTTTCATCATTTTTGAGGATTTGAAAAAAAAATTTTTTTTCAAAAAACATGGGTTATAGCCCATCGTTTTTTTGAATTTTTGAAAAGAAAAATAACCTCGTTTTTCATCATTTTTGAACATGGGCTATAGCCCCTACCGTACGGCATACTATAGCACGCCATTTTTCATCATTTATGAGGATTTAAAAAATAATCACATTTTCAAAAAACATGGGTTATAGCCCATCGTTTTTTTAAATTTTCATTTTTTTTAACCTCGTTTTTCATCATTTTTGAACATGGGCTATAGCCCCTACCGTACGGCATACTATAGCACGCCGTTTTTCATCATTTTTGAGGATTTGAAAAAAATTAAAAATTTCAAAAAACATGGGTTATAGCCCATCGTTTTTTGAAATTTTGATTTTTTCTTTTACCTCGTTTTTCATCATTTTTGAACATGGGCTATAGCCCCTACCGTACGGCATACTGTAGCACGCCGTTTTTCATCATTTTTGAGGATTTGAAAAAATTTCAAAATTTCAAAAACATGGGTTATAGCCCATCGTTTTTTGAAATTTTTATATATTTTTTTAACCTCGTTTTTCATCATTTTTGAACATGGGCTATAGCCCCTACCGTACGGCATACTATAGCACGCCGTTTTTCATCATTTTTGAGGATTTGAAAAAAATTCAAAATTTAAAAAAACATGGGTTATAGCCCATCGTTTTTTGAACTTTTTAATTTTTTCTTTAACCTCGTTTTTCATCATTTTTGAACATGGGCTATAGCCCCTACCGTACGGCATACTATAGCACGCCGTTTTTCATCATTTTTGAGGATTTGAAAAAAAATCTAAATTTCAAAAAACATGGGTTATAGCCCATCGTTTTTTGAAATTTTCATTTTTTTTTAACCTCGTTTTTCATCATTTCTGAACATGGGCTATAGCCCTTACCGTACGGCATACTATAGCACGCCGTTTTTCATCATTTTTGAGGATTTGAAAAAAAATCAAAATTTCAAAAAACATGGGTTATAGCCCATCGTTTTTTGAAATTTTGAATTTTTTCTTTAACCTCGTTTTTCATCATTTTTGAACATGGGCTATAGCCCCTACCGTACGGCATACTATAGCACGCCGTTTTTCATCATTTTTGAGGATTTGAAAAAAAAAATTTTTTTCAAAAAACATGGGTTATAGCCCATCGTTTTTTTGAATTTTTGAAAAGAAAAATAACCTCGTTTTTCATCATTTTTGAACATGGGCTATAGCCCCTACCGTACGGCATACTATAGCACGCCATTTTTCATCATTTATGAGGATTTAAAAAATAATCACATTTTCAAAAAACATGGGTTATAGCCCATCGTTTTTTTAAATTTTCATTTTTTTTAACCTCGTTTTTCATCATTTTTGAACATGGGCTATAGCCCCTACCGTACGGCATACTATAGCACGCCGTTTTTCATCATTTTTGAGGATTTGAAAAAAATTAAAAATTTAAAAAAACATGGGTTATAGCCCATCGTTTTTTGAAATTTTGATTATTTTTTTTTACCTCGTTTTTCATCATTTTTGAACATGGGCTATAGCCCTTACCGTACGGCATACTATAGCACGCCGTTTTTCATCATTTTTGAGGATTTGAAAAAAAATCAAAATTTCAAAAAACATGGGTTATAGCCCATCGTTTTTTGAAATTTTGAATTTTTTCTTTAACCTCGTTTTTCATCATTTTTGAACATGGGCTATAGCCCCTACCGTACGGCATACTATAGCACGCCGTTTTTCATCATTTTTGAGGATTTGAAAAAATTTCAAAATTAAAAAAAACATGGGTTATAGCCCATCGTTTTTTGAAATTTTCATTTTTTTTTAACCTCGTTTTTCATCATTTCTGAACATGGGCTATAGCCCTTACCGTACGGCATACTATAGCACGCCGTTTTTCATCATTTTTGAGGATTTGAAAAAAAATCTAAATTTCAAAAAACATGGGTTATAGCCCATCGTTTTTTGAAATTTTGAAATTTTTCTTTAACCTCGTTTTTCATCATTTTTGAACATGGGCTATAGCCCCTACCGTACGGCATACTATAGCACGCCGTTTTACATCAATTTTGAGGATTTGAAAAAAATTCAAAATTTCAAAAAACATGGGTTATAGCCCATCGTTTTTTGAAATTTTCATTTTTTTTTAACCTCGTTTTTCATAATTTTTGAACATGGGCTATAGCCCTTACCGTACGGCATACTATAGCACGCCGTTTTTCATCATTTTTGAGGATTTGAAAAAAATTTGAATTTTCAAAAAACATGGGTTATAGCCCATCGTTTTTTTGAATTTTTGAAAAGAAAAAGAACCTCGTTTTTCATCATTTTTGAACATGGGCTATAGCCCCTACCGTACGGCATACTATAGCATGCCGTTTTTCATCATTTATGAGGATTTAAAAAATATTCAAATTTTCAAAAAACATGGGTTATAGCCCATCGTTTTTTTAAATTTTCATTTTTTTTTTAACCTCGTTTTTCATCATTTTTGAACATGGGCTATAGCCCCTACCGTACGGCATACTATAGCACGCCGTTTTTCATCATTTTTGAGGATTTGAAAAAATGTAAAAATTTAAAAAAACATGGGTTATAGCCCATCGTTTTTTGAAATTTTGATTTTTTTTTTTAACCTCGTTTTTCATCATTTTTGAACATGGGCTATAGCCCTTACCGTACGGCATACTATAGCACGCCGTTTTTCATCATTTTTGAGGATTTGAAAAAAAATCAAAATTTCAAAAAACATGGGTTATAGCCCATCGTTTTTTGAAATTTTGAATTTTTTCTTTAACCTCGTTTTTCATCATTTTTGAACATGGGCTATAGCCCCTACCGTACGGCATACTATAGCACGCCGTTTTTCATCATTTTTGAGGATTTGAAAAAAATTCAAAATTAAAAAAAAACATGGGTTATAGCCCATCGTTTTTTTGAATTTTTGAAAAGAAAAATAACCTCGTTTTTCATCATTTTTGAACATGGGCTATAGCCCCTACCGTACGGCATACTATAGCACGCCATTTTTCATCATTTATGAGGATTTAAAAAATAATCACATTTTCAAAAAACATGGGTTATAGCCCATCGTTTTTTTAAATTTTCATTTTTTTTAACCTCGTTTTTCATCATTTTTGAACATGGGCTATAGCCCCTACCGTACGGCATACTATAGCACGCCGTTTTTCATCATTTTTGAGGATTTGAAAAAAATTAAAAATTTAAAAAAACATGGGTTATAGCCCATCGTTTTTTGAAATTTTGATTATTTTTTTTTACCTCGTTTTTCATCATTTTTGAACATGGGCTATAGCCCTTACCGTACGGCATACTATAGCACGCCGTTTTTCATCATTTTTGAGGATTTGAAAAAAAATCAAAATTTCAAAAAACATGGGTTATAGCCCATCGTTTTTTGAAATTTTGAATTTTTTCTTTAACCTCGTTTTTCATCATTTTTGAACATGGGCTATAGCCCCTACCGTACGGCATACTATAGCACGCCGTTTTTCATCATTTTTGAGGATTTGAAAAAATTTCAAAATTAAAAAAAACATGGGTTATAGCCCATCGTTTTTTGAAATTTTCATTTTTTTTTAACCTCGTTTTTCATCATTTCTGAACATGGGCTATAGCCCTTACCGTACGGCATACTATAGCACGCCGTTTTTCATCATTTTTGAGGATTTGAAAAAAAATCTAAATTTCAAAAAACATGGGTTATAGCCCATCGTTTTTTGAAATTTTGAAATTTTTCTTTAACCTCGTTTTTCATCATTTTTGAACATGGGCTATAGCCCCTACCGTACGGCATACTATAGCACGCCGTTTTACATCAATTTTGAGGATTTGAAAAAAATTCAAAATTTCAAAAAACATGGGTTATAGCCCATCGTTTTTTGAAATTTTCATTTTTTTTTAACCTCGTTTTTCATAATTTTTGAACATGGGCTATAGCCCTTACCGTACGGCATACTATAGCACGCCGTTTTTCATCATTTTTGAGGATTTGAAAAAAATTTGAATTTTCAAAAAACATGGGTTATAGCCCATCGTTTTTTTGAATTTTTGAAAAGAAAAAGAACCTCGTTTTTCATCATTTTTGAACATGGGCTATAGCCCCTACCGTACGGCATACTATAGCATGCCGTTTTTCATCATTTATGAGGATTTAAAAAATATTCAAATTTTCAAAAAACATGGGTTATAGCCCATCGTTTTTTTAAATTTTCATTTTTTTTTTAACCTCGTTTTTCATCATTTTTGAACATGGGCTATAGCCCCTACCGTACGGCATACTATAGCACGCCGTTTTTCATCATTTTTGAGGATTTGAAAAAATGTAAAAATTTAAAAAAACATGGGTTATAGCCCATCGTTTTTTGAAATTTTGATTTTTTTTTTTAACCTCGTTTTTCATCATTTTTGAACATGGGCTATAGCCCTTACCGTACGGCATACTATAGCACGCCGTTTTTCATCATTTTTGAGGATTTGAAAAAAAATCAAAATTTCAAAAAACATGGGTTATAGCCCATCGTTTTTTGAAATTTTGAATTTTTTCTTTAACCTCGTTTTTCATCATTTTTGAACATGGGCTATAGCCCCTACCGTACGGCATACTATAGCACGCCGTTTTTCATCATTTTTGAGGATTTGAAAAAAATTCAAAATTAAAAAAAAACATGGGTTATAGCCCATCGTTTTTTTGAAAATTTGAAAAAAAAAATAACCTCGTTTTTCATCATTTTTGAACATGGGCTATAGCCCCTACCGTACGGCATACTATAGCACGCCGTTTTTCATCATTTTTGAGGATTTGAAAAATTTTCAAAATTTCAAAAAACATGGGTTAGGCTATAGCCCATCGTTTTTTTAAATTTTCATTTTTTTTTTAACCTCGTTTTTTATCATTTTTGAACATGGGCTATAGCCCTTACCGTACGGCATACTATAGCACGCCGTTTTTCATCATTTTTGAGGATTTGAAAAAAAATCAAAATTTCAAAAAACATGGGTTATAGCCCATCGTTTTTTGAAATTTTGAATTTTTCTTTAACCTCGTTTTTCATCATTTTTGAACATGGGCTATAGCCCCTACCGTACGGCATACTATAGCACGCCGTTTTTCATCATTTTTGAGGATTTGAAAAAAATTCAAATTTTCAAAAAACATGGGTTATAGCCCATCGTTTTTTTAAAATTTGATTTTTTTCTTTAACCTCGTTTTTCATCATTTTTGAACATGGGCTATAGCCCCTACCGTACGGCATACTATAGCACGCCGTTTTTCATCATTTTTGAGGATTTGAAAAAAAATTGAATTTTCAAAAAACATGGGTTATAGCCCATCGTTTTTTTGAAAATTTGAAAAAAAAAATAACCTCGTTTTTCATCATTTTTGAACATGGGCTATAGCCCCTACCGTACGGCATACTATAGCACGCCGTTTTTCATCATTTTTGAGGATTTGAAAAAAATTCAAAATTTCAAAAAACATGGGTTATATATAGCCCATCGTTTTTTTAAATTTTCATTTTTTTTTTAACCTCGTTTTTCATCATTTTTGAACATGGGCTATAGCCCCTACCGTACGGCATACTATAGCACGCCGTTTTTCATCATTTTTGAGGATTTGAAAAAAAATTGAATTTTCAAAAAACATGGGTTATAGCCCATCGTTTTTTTGAAAATTTGAAAAAAAAAATAACCTCGTTTTTCATCATTTTTGAACATGGGCTATAGCCCCTACCGTACGGCATACTATAGCACGCCGTTTTTCATCATTTTTGAGGATTTGAAAAAATTTCAAAATTTCAAAAAACATGGGTTATAGCCCATCGTTTTTTTGAAATTTTGAAAAAAAAAATTAACCTCGTTTTTCATCATTTTTGAACATGGGCTATAGCCCCTACCGTACGGCATACTATAGCACGCCGTTTTTCATCATTTTTGAGTATTTGAAAAAAATTAAAAATTTCAAAAAACATGGGTTATAGCCCATCGTTTTTTGAAAATTTGAATTTTTTCTTTAACCTCGTTTTTCATCATTTTTGAACATGGGCTATAGCCCCTACCGTACGGCATACTATAGCACGCCGTTTTTCATCATTTATGAGGATTTAAAAAAAAAAACAATTTTCAAAAAACATGGGTTATAGCCCATCGTTTTTTTTTATTTTAAATTTTTTTTAACCTCGTTTTTTATCATTTTTGAACATGGGCTATAGCCCTTACCGTACGGCATACTATAGCACGCCGTTTTTCATCATTTTTGAGGATTTGAAAAAAATTCAAAATTAAAAAAACATGGGTTATAGCCCATCGTTTTTTGAAATTTTGATTTTTTTTTTTAACCTCGTTTTTCATCATTTTTGAACATGGGCTATAGCCCTTACCGTACGGCATACTATAGCACGCCGTTTTTCATCATTTTTGAGGATTTGAAAAAAAATTGAATTTTCAAAAAACATGGGTTATAGCCCATCGTTTTTTTGAATTTTTGAAAAGAAAAAGAACCTCGTTTTTCATCATTTTTGAACATGGGCTATAGCCCCTACCGTACGGCATACTATAGCACGCCGTTTTTCATCATTTATGAGGATTTAAAAAATAATCAAATTTTCAAAAAACATGGGTTATAGCCCATCGTTTTTTTAAATTTTCATTTTTTTTTAACCTCGTTTTTCATCATTTTTGAACATGGGCTATAGCCCCTACCGTACGGCATACTATAGCACGCCGTTTTTCATCATTTTTGAGGATTTGAAAAAATTTCAAAATTTCAAAAAACATGGGTTATAGCCCATCGTTTTTTGAAATTTTGATTTTTTTTTTAAACCTCGTTTTTCATCATTTTTGAACATGGGCTATAGCCCTTACCGTACGGCATACTATAGCACGCCGTTTTTCATCATTTTTGAGGATTTGAAAAAAAATCAAAATTTCAAAAAACATGGGTTATAGCCCATCGTTTTTTGAAATTTAGAATTTTTTCTTTAACCTCGTTTTTCATCATTTTTGAACATGGGCTATAGCCCCTACCGTACGGCATACTATAGCACGCCGTTTTTCATCATTTTTGAGGATTTGAAAAAAAATTGAATTTTCAAAAAACATGGGTTATAGCCCATCGTTTTTTTGAAAATTTGAAAAAAAAAATAACCTCGTTTTTCATCATTTTTGAACATGGGCTATAGCCCCTACCGTACGGCATACTATAGCACGCCGTTTTTCATCATTTTTGAGGATTTGAAAAAAAATTATATTTTCAAAAAACATGGGTTATAGCCCATCGTTTTTTGAAAATTTGAATTTTTTCTTTAACCTCGTTTTTCATCATTTTTGAACATGGGCTATAGCCCCTACCGTACGGCATACTATAGCACGCCGTTTTTCATCATTTATGAGGATTTTAAAAAAAAATCTAATTTTCAAAAAACATGGGTTATAGCCCATCGTTTTTTTTTATTTTAAATTTTTTTTAACCTCGTTTTTTATCATTTTTGAACATGGGCTATAGCCCTTACCGTACGGCATACTATAGCACGCCGTTTTTCATCATTTTTGAGGATTTGAAAAAAAATTGAATTTTCAAAAAACATGGGTTATAGCCCATCGTTTTTTTGAAAATTTGAAAAAAAGAATAACCTCGTTTTTCATCATTTTTGAACATGGGCTATAGCCCCTACCGTACGGCATACTATAGCATGCCGTTTTTCATCATTTTTGTGGATTTGAAAAAATTTCAAAATTTCAAAAAACATGGGTTATAGCCCATCGTTTTTTGAAATTTTGGAAAAAAAAATTAACCTGGTTTTTCATCATTTTTGAACATGGGCTATAGCCCCTACCGTACGGCATACTATAGCACGCCGTTTTTCATCATTTTTGAGGATTTGAAAAAAATTCAAAATTTCAAAAAACATGGGTTATAGCCCATCGTTTTTTTGAAATTTTGAAAAAAAAAATTAACCTCGTTTTTCATCATTTTTGAACATGGGCTATAGCCCCTACCGTACGGCATACTATAGCACGCCGTTTTTCATCATTTTTGAGTATTTGAAAAAAAATAAAATTTTCAAAAAACATGGGTTATAGCCCATCGTTTTTTGAAAATTTGAATTTTTTCTTTAACCTCGTTTTTCATCATTTTTGAACATGGGCTATAGCCCCTACCGTACGGCATACTATAGCACGCCGTTTTTCATCATTTATGAGGATTTTAAAAAAAAATCTAATTTTCAAAAAACATGGGTTATAGCCCATCGTTTTTTTTTATTTTAAATTTTTTTTAACCTCGTTTTTTATCATTTTTGAACATGGGCTATAGCCCTTACCGTACGGCATACTATAGCACGCCGTTTTTCATCATTTTTGAGGATTTGAAAAAAAATTGAATTTTCAAAAAACATGGGTTATAGCCCATCGTTTTTTTGAAAATTTGAAAAAAAGAATAACCTCGTTTTTCATCATTTTTGAACATGGGCTATAGCCCCTACCGTACGGCATACTATAGCATGCCGTTTTTCATCATTTTTGTGGATTTGAAAAAAATTCAAAATTTCAAAAAACATGGGTTATAGCCCATCGTTTTTTGAAATTTTGGAAAAAAAAATTAACCTGGTTTTTCATCATTTTTGAACATGGGCTATAGCCCCTACCGTACGGCATACTATAGCACGCCGTTTTTCATCATTTTTGAGGATTTGAAAAAAATTCAAAATTTCAAAAAACATGGGTTATAGCCCATCGTTTTTTTGAAATTTTGAAAAAAAAAATTAACCTCGTTTTTCATCATTTTTGAACATGGGCTATAGCCCCTACCGTACGGCATACTATAGCATGCCGTTTTTCATCATTTTTGTGGATTTGAAAAAATTTCAAAATTTCAAAAAACATGGGTTATAGCCCATCGTTTTTTGAAATTTTGGAAAAAAAAATTAACCTGGTTTTTCATCATTTTTGAACATGGGCTATAGCCCCTACCGTACGGCATACTATAGCACGCCGTTTTTCATCATTTTTGAGGATTTGAAAAAAAAATCAAAATTTCAAAAAACATGGATTATAGCCCATCGTTTTTTGAAATTTTGATTTTTTTCTTTAACCTCGTTTTTCATCATTTTTGAACATGGGCTATAGCCCCTACCGTACGGCATACTATAGCACGCCGTTTTTCATCATTTTTGAGGATTTGAAAAAAAAAATATTTTTCAAAAAACATGGGTTATAGCCCATCGTTTTTTGAAATTTTGAAAAAAAGAATTAACCTGTTTTTTCATCATTTTTGAACATGGGCTATAGCCCCTACCGTACGGCATACTATAGCACGCCGTTTTTCATCATTTTTGAGGATTTGAAAAAAAATCAAAATTTCAAAAAACATGGGTTATAGCCCATCGTTTTTTGAAATTTTGAAAAAAAAAATTAACCTGGTTTTTCATCATTTTTGAACATGGGCTATAGCCCCTACCGTACGGCATACTATAGCACGCCGTTTTTCATCATTTTTGAGGATTTAAAAAAAAATCAAAATTTCAAAAAACATGGGTTATAGCCCATCGTTTTTTGAAATTTTGATTTTTTTTTTTACCTCGTTTTTCATCATTTTTGAACATGGGCTATAGCCCCTACCGTACGGTATACTATAGCACGCCGTTTTTCATCATTTTTGAGGATTTGAAAAAATTTCAAAATTTCAAAAACATGGGTTATAGCCCATCGTTTTTTGAAATTTTTATATATTTTTTTAACCTCGTTTTTCATCATTTTTGAACATGGGCTATAGCCCCTACCGTACGGCATACTATAGCACGCCGTTTTTCATCATTTTTGAGGATTTGAAAAAAAATCAAAATTTAAAAAAACATGGGTTATAGCCCATCGTTTTTTGAAATTTTGAATTTTTTCTTTAACCTCGTTTTTCATCATTTTTGAACATGGGCTATAGCCCCTACCGTACGGCATACTATAGCACGCCGTTTTTCATCATTTTTGAGGATTTGAAAAAAATTCAAAATTTCAAAAACATGGGTTATAGCCCATCGTTTTTTGAAATTTTGAAAAAAAAAATTAACCTGTTTTTTCATCATTTTTGAACATGGGCTATAGCCCCTACCGTACGGCATACTATAGCACGCCGTTTTTCATCATTTTTGAGGATTTGAAAAAAAATCAAAATTTCAAAAAACATGGGTTATAGCCCATCGTTTTTTGAAATTTTGAAAAAAAAAATTAACGTGGTTTTTCATCATTTTTGAACATGGGCTATAGCCCCTACCGTACGGCATACTATAGCACGCCGTTTTTCATCATTTTTGAGGATTTAAAAAAAAATCAAAATTTCAAAAAACATGGGTTATAGCCCATCGTTTTTTGAAATTTTGATTTTTTTTTTTACCTCGTTTTTCATCATTTTTGAACATGGGCTATAGCCCCTACCGTACGGCATACTATAGCACGCCGTTTTTCATCATTTTTGAGGATTTGAAAAAATTTCAAAATTTCAAAAACATGGGTTATATCCCATCGTTTTTTGAAATTTTTATATATTTTTTTAACCTCGTTTTTCATCATTTTTGAACATGGGCTATAGCCCCTACCGTACGGCATACTATAGCACGCCGTTTTTCATCATTTTTGAGGATTTGAAAAAAAATCAAAATTTAAAAAAACATGGGTTATAGCCCATCGTTTTTTGAAATTTTGAATTTTTTCTTTAACCTCGTTTTTCATCATTTTTGAACATGGGCTATAGCCCCTACCGTACGGCATACTATAGCACGCCGTTTTTCATCATTTTTGAGGATTTGAAAAAAATTCAAAATTTCAAAAACATGGGTTATAGCCCATCGTTTTATGAAATTTTTATATATTTTTTTAACCTCGTTTTTCATCATTTTTGAACATGGGCTATAGCCCCTACCGTACGGCATACTATAGCACGCCGTTTTTCATCATTTTTGAGGATTTGAAAAAAAAAAATCCAAAATTCAAAAAACGATGGGCTATAACCCATATTTTTTTAAATTTTGATTTTTTTTTAAATCCTCAAAAATGATGAAAAACAGCGTGCTATAGTATGCCGTACGGTAGGGGCTATTGCCCATGTTCAAAAATGATGAAAAACGAGGTTAAGAAAAAGAAAAAAAAAAATCAAAAAACGATGGGCTATAACCCATATTTTTTGAAATTTTGAATTTTTTTCAAATCCTCAAAAATGATGAAAAACAGCGTGCTATAGTATGCCGTACGGTAGGGGCTATAGCCCATGTTCAAAAATGATGAAAAACAAGGTTAAGAAAAAAAATCTAAAATTCAAAGAACGATTGGCTATAACCCATGTTTTTTTAAATTTTGAATTTTTTTCAAATCCTCAAAAATGAAGGAAAACGGCGTGCTATAGTATGCCGTACGGTAGGGGCTATAGCCCATGTTCAAAAATGATGAAAAACGAGGTTAAAAAAAAAATCAAAAATTCAAAAAACGATGGGCTATAACCCATATTTTTTGAAATTTTGATTTTTTTTCAAATCCTCAAAAATGATGAAAAACAGCGTGCTATAGTATGCCGTACGGTAGGGGCTATAGCCCATGTTAAAAAATGATGAAAAACGAGGTTAAGAAAAAAAATAATAATAATCAAAAAACGATGGGCTATAACCCATATTTTTTGAAATTTTGAATTTTTTTAAAATCCTCAAAAATGAAGGAAAACGGCGTGCTATAGTATGCCGTACGGTAGGGGCTATAGCCCATGTTAAAAAATGATGAAAAACGAGGTTAAGAAAAAAAAAAATAATAATCAAAAAACGATGGGCTATAACCCATATTTTTTGAAATTTTGAATTTTTTTCAAATCCTCAAAAATGATTAAAAACAGCGTGCTATAGTATGCCGTACGGCAGGGGCTATAGCCCATGTTCAAAATTTTCTTTTTTCAAAAATTCTAAAAACGATGGGCTATAACCCATGTTTTTTTTTTTCTCGTTTTTTTTCTGATCCTCAAAAATGATGAAAAACGCATGCTATAGTATGCCGCACGGTATGGGCTATAGCCCATGGTCAAAAATGATGAAAAACGAGGATAAAAAATAATAATAAAAAAACAAAAAACGATGGGCTATAACCAATGCTCTTTTTTTTTTTTTTTTTTTTTTTTTTCAAATCCTCAAAAATGATGAAAAACGGCATGCTATAGTATGCCGTACGGTAGGGGCTATAGCCCATGTTCAAAAATGATGAAAAACGAGGTTAATTTTCTTTTTTCAAAAATTAAAAAAACGATGGGCTATAACCCATATATTTTTAAATTTTTAAATTTTTTAAAATCCTCATAAATGAAGGAAAACAGCGTGCTATAGTATGCCTTACGGTAGGGGCTATAGCCCATGTTCAAAAATGATGAAAAACGAGGTTAAAAAAAATGAAATTTTCAAAAAACGATGGGCTATAACCCATATTTTTTGAAATTTTGATTTTTTTTCAAATCCTCAAAAATGATGAAAAACAGCGTGCTATAGTATGCCGTACGGTAGGGGCTATAGCCCATGTTAAAAAATGATGAAAAACGAGGTTAAGAAAAAAAAAAATAATAATCAAAAAACGATGGGCTATAACCCATATTTTTTGAAATTTTGAATTTTTTTAAAATCCTCAAAAATGAAGGAAAACGGCGTGCTATAGTATGCCGTACGGTAGGGGCTATAGCCCATGTTAAAAAATGATGAAAAACGAGGTTAAGAAAAAAAAAAAAAATAATCAAAAAACGATGGGCTATAACCCATATTTTTTGAAATTTTGAATTTTTTTCAAATCCTCAAAAATGATTAAAAACAGCGTGCTATAGTATGCCGTACGGCAGGGGCTATAGCCCATGTTCAAAATTTTCTTTTTTCAAAAATTCTAAAAACGATGGGCTATAACCCATGTTTTTTTTTTTCTCGTTTTTTTTCTGATCCTCAAAAATGATGAAAAACGCATGCTATAGTATGCCGCACGGTATGGGCTATAGCCCATGGTCAAAAATGATGAAAAACGAGGATAAAAAATAATAATAAAAAAACAAAAAACGATGGGCTATAACCAATGCTCTTTTTTTTTTTTTTTTTTTTTTTTTTCAAATCCTCAAAAATGATGAAAAACGGCATGCTATAGTATGCCGTACGGTAGGGGCTATAGCCCATGTTCAAAAATGATGAAAAACGAGGTTAATTTTCTTTTTTCAAAAATTAAAAAAACGATGGGCTATAACCCATATATTTTTAAATTTTTAAATTTTTTAAAATCCTCATAAATGAAGGAAAACAGCGTGCTATAGTATGCCTTACGGTAGGGGCTATAGCCCATGGTCAAAAATGATGAAAAACGAGGATTTTTTTTTTTCAAAAATTCAAAAAACGATGGGCTATAACCCATATTTTTTGAGTTTTTTCAATTTTTTCAAATGTTCAAAAATGATGAATAACAGCGTGCTATAGTATGCCGTACGGTAGGGGCTATAGCCCATGTTCAAAAATGATGAAAAACGAGGTTAAAAAAAAATTCAAAAATTCAAAAAACGATGGGCTATAACCCATATTTTTTGAAATTTTGAATTTTTTTCAAATCCTCAAAAATGAAGGAAAACGGCGTGCTATAGTATGCCGTACGGTAGGGGCTATAGCCCATGTTCAAAAATGATGAAAAACGAGGTTAATTTTTTTTTTCAAAAATTCAAAAAACGATGGGCTAAAACCCATGTTTTTTGAAATTTTGACTTTTTTTTCAAATCCTCAAAAATGAAGGAAAACGGCATGCTATAGTATGCCGTACGGTAGGGGCTATAGCCCATGTTCAAAAATGATGAAAAACGAGGTAAAAAAAAATCAAAAATTCAAAAAACGATGGGCTATAACCCATATTTTTTTATATTTAGAATTTTTTTCAAATCCTCAAAAATGATGAAAAACAGCGTGCTATAGTATGCCGTACAGTAGGGGCTATAGCCCATGTTCAAAAATTATAAAAAACGAGGTTAAGAAAAAAGAAAAAAAAATCAAAAAATGATGGGCTATAACCCATGTTTTTTGAAATTTTGAAATTTTTTCAAATCCTCAAAAAACGATGGGTTATAACCCATATTTTTTTAAATTTTGAATTTTTTTCAAATGTTCAAAAATGATGAAAAACAGCGTTCTATAGTATGCCGTACGGTAGGGGCTATAGCCCATGTTCAAAAATGATGAAAAACGAGGTTAAGAAAAAAAATTCAAAAATTCAAAAATTCAAAAAACGATGGGCTATAACCCATATTTTTTAATTTTTTTTTTATTTTTCAAATGTTCAAAAATGATGAAAAACAGCGTTCTATAGTATGCCGTACGGTAGGGGCTATAGCCCATGTTCGAAAATGATGAAAAACGAGGTTAAGAAAAAAAATTCAAAAATTCAAAAAACGATGGGCTATAACCCATATTTTTTGATTTTCTTTTTTTTTTCAAATCCTCAAAAATGATGAAAAACAGCGTGCTATAGTATGCCGTACGGCAGGGGCTATAGCCAATGTTCATTTTTTTCTTTTTTCAAAAGTTCAAAAAATGATGGGCTATAACCCATATTTTTTTTTTTTTTTTTTTTTTTTCAAATCCTCAAAAATGATGAAAAACAGCGTGCTATAGTATGCCGTACGGTATGGGCTATAGCCCATGGTCAAAAATTATGAAAAACGAGGATTTTTTTTTCTCCAAAATTCAAAAGACGATGGGCTATAACCCATGTTTTTTGAAATTTTGTTTTTTTTTCAAATCCTCAAAAATGATGAAAAACGGCATGCTATAGTATGCCGTACGGTAGGGGCTATAGCCCATGTTCAAAAATGATGAAAAACGAGGTTAATTTTCTTTTTTCAAAAAATCAAAAAACGATGGGCTATAACCCATATATTTTTTAATTTTTTAATTTTTTAAAATCCTCAAAAATGATGAAAAACAGCGTGCTATAGTATGCCTTACGGTATGGGCTATAGCCCATGGTCAAAAATGATGAAAAACGAGGATATTTTTTTTTCCAAAATTCAAAAGACGATGGGCTATAACCCATGTTTTTTTAAATTTAGATTTTTTTTCAAATCCTCATAAATGAAGGAAAACGGCGTGCTATAGTATGCCGTACGGTAGGGGCTATAGCCCATGTTCAAAAATGATGAAAAACTAGGTTAATTTTTTTTTTCAAAAATTCAAAAAACGATGGGCTATAACCCATATTTTTTGAGTTTTTTCAATTTTTTCAAATGTTCAAAAATGATGAATAACAGCGTGCTATAGTATGCCGTACGGTAGGGGCTATAGCCCATGTTCAAAAATGATGAAAAACGAGGTTAATTTTTTTTTTCAAAAATTCAAAAAACGATGGGCTAAAACCCATGTTTTTTGAAATTTTGACTTTTTTTTCAAATCCTCAAAAATGAAGGAAAACGGCGTGCTATAGTATGCCGTACGGTAGGGGCTATAGCCCATGTTCAAAAATGATGAAAAACGAGGTAAAAAAAAATCAAAAATTCAAAAAACGATGGGCTATAACCCATATTTTTTTATATTTAGAATTTTTTTCAAATCCTCAAAAATGATGAAAAACAGCGTGCTATAGTATGCCGTACGGTAGGGGCTATAGCCCATGTTCAAAAATTATAAAAAACGAGGTTAAGAAAAAAAAAAAAAAAATCAAAAAATGATGGGCTATAACCCATGTTTTTTGAAATTTTGAAATTTTTTCAAATCCTCAAAAAACGATGGGTTATAACCCATATTTTTTGAAATTTTGAATTTTTTTCAAATGTTCAAAAATGATGAAAAACAGCGTTCTATAGTATGCCGTACGGTAGGGGCTATAGCCCATGTTCAAAAATGATGAAAAACGAGGTTAAGAAAAAAAATTCAAAAATTCAAAAATTCAAAAAACGATGGGCTATAACCCATATTTTTTATTTATTTTTTAATTTTTCAAATGTTCAAAAATGATGAAAAACAGCGTTCTATAGTATGCCGTACGGTAGGGGCTATAGCCCATGTTCGAAAATGATGAAAAACGAGGTTAAGAAAAAAAATTCAAAAATTCAAAAAACGATGGGCTATAACCCATATAACCCATTTTTTTTTATTATAACCCATATTTTTTGAAATTTTTCATTTTTTTCAAATCCTCAAAAATGATGAAAAACGGCGTGCTATAGTATGCCGTACGGTATGGGCTATAGCCCATGTTCAAAAATGATGAAAAACGAGGATAATTTTTTTTCTTCAAAAATTTTAAAAATGATGGGCTATAACCCATGTTTTTTTCATTTTTTAATTTTTTTTTCAAATCCTCAAAAATGATGAAAAATAGCGTGCTACAGTATGCCGTACGATATGGGCTATTAGACGAGCGTCTAAAAATTCAAAAAACGATTGGCTATAACCCATATTTTTTGAAATTTTTTCAAATCCTCAAAAATGATGAAGAACAGCGTGCTATAGTATGCCGTACGGTATGGGCTATAGCCCATGGTCAAAAATTATGAAAAACGAGGTTAATTTTCTTTTTCAAAAATTCAAAAAACGATGGGCCATAACCCATATTTTTTGAATTTTTAAAAAAAAATTCAAATGTTCAAAAATGATGAAAAACAGCGTTCTATAGTATGCCGTACGGTAGGGGCTATAGCCCATGTTCGAAAATGATGAAAAACGAGGTTAAGAAAAAAAATTCAAAAATTCAAAAAACGATGGGCTATAACCCATATAACCCTTTTTTTTTTTATTATAACCCATATTTTTTGAAATTTTTCATTTTTTTCAAATCCTCAAAAATGATGAAAAACGGCGTGCTATAGTATGCCGTATGGTATGGGCTATAGCCCATGTTCAAAAATGATGAAAAACGAGGATAATTTTTTTTCTTCAAAAATTAAAAAAATGATGGGCTATAACCCATGTTTTTTTCATTTTTTAATTTTTTTTCAAATCCTCAAAAATGATGAAAAATAGCGTGCTACAGTATGCCGTACGATATGGGCTATTAGACGAGCGTCTAAAAATGGGATAAAAAACGTCAAAAAATAGACGTCTAAAACACGTCTAAAAATATATGTTTTAGACGTCTATACGTCTATTTTTAGACGTTTTTTATAGGGATGCACCGAAAGGGAAATTCTTGGCCGAAACCGAATACCGAATATAGGAAACAGTTGGCCGAAAACCGAATACCGAATAGCCGAATACATATTTGTTGTAAAGCTACCTGATTATGGCAAAAGACATGATTATGGCAAAACCTAACTTAAATAATAAACACTTATGGATCCATTAAAAAAACATCTAATTAATTGGAGGCTTTGTGATTAATTAATCTCAATTAATCACATTTTAATCGCATATCAATAGGCCTATTTGACCTGAGCAGTGAGCTTTTTTTTCTACATAGGCAATAAAACAAGTAGTAATAATAATAGTGATAATATTATTTATATAAAGCTTCTCTGAGTAGGCTACTTAGACACTTTTCAAGGAGAACATGAGAAAACAAATAAAAACAACTTTATTAGAGAAAAACTAAGACTATGGAATTAAATAAATTAAAGTGGAATGAGATAGCAATATTCCAGAGGTGGGTTTGAATTTATAGGTGGTGGCATGATGATGTCTCTGAGTTTTTGGAAGTGCATTATAGTTGTGGACAGTGAAACCCTGACCATTAAACATGGGCAGACGCAACGATACAGTATCATTCATTGTTAAAGCTCCAAATGATATTCCCATTCGTCTTTGTGTCTGCCCGTGTAAACGCAGCAGCGAGTGTGAGGTGTTAAAACTAACGTTAGCTCCCATGCTAGCTATAGCTTCCCTCGTCAACAGAACAACACCCGTCCACAGATCGGGTGGAAGAGCTGCTGATATCACGTTGCTTGTGCCCGTGGATGGGAAATAAGATTTAAAAGGCTATGGAAGCGTGGATGAAAGCACATATGTATGCAATAAAGTTGTGTCGGATCTGCCTGTGCATTGAAGCATTCCGTGACTGCTGTGACGTGTGTTGTGTTGTGACTGCTGGCTGCTGAGCTGATGCATAGTTAATGAGCGTCATAAGCATGCGCCCTTCCTGCGCTGAAAGTAGCAGATCTACAAGCTATCTACCCGTCGCAATGCACAGCGCGTTGGGCTTGTACATCTTTGTTTTTCCCGCAGTTTAGTTTGATTCACAACTTTAGGACCACTACTACTATTCGGTGATATTTTTCGGCTTATTTGAGCCGAAACCGAATAGGCCGAAAATACATTTTTAGCCATTTTCGGCCGAATATTTTCGGTGGCCGAATTTTCGGTGCATCCCTAGTTTTTTATGATGAAGAACGGCGTGCTATAGTATGCCGTACGGTATGGGCTATAGCCCATGGTCAAAAATGATGAAAAACGAGGTTCAAATTTTTTTTTTTTAATTAAAAAAACCCATATTTTTGAACTTTTTATTTTTTTTCAAATCCTCAAAAATGATGAAAAACAGCGTGCTATAGTATGCCGTACGGTATGGGCTATAGCCCATGGTCAAAGATGATAAAAAACGAGGATAATTTTTTTTTTCCAAAATTCAAAAGACGATGGGCTATAACCCATGTTTTTTGAAATTTAGATTTTTTTTCAAATCCTCAAAAATGAAGGAAAACAGCGTGCTATAGTATGCCGTACGGCAGGGGCTATAGCCCATGTTCAAAAATGATGAAAAACGAGGTTAAAAAAAAAATTCAAAACCCATGTTCTTTTTTTTGTTTTTGTTTTCAAATCCTCAAAAATGATGAAAAACGGCGTGCTATAGTATGCCGTACGATATGGGCTATAGCCCATGGTCCAAAATGATGAAAAACGAGGATTTTCTTTTTTCAAAAATTCAAAAAACGATGGGCTATAACCCATCGTTTTTTTCATTTATTTTTTTCAAATCCTCAAAAATGAAAAACGGCATGCTATATTATGCCGTACGATATGGGCTATAGCCCATGGTCCAAAAAGATGAAAAACGAGGATTTTCTTTTTTCAAAAATTCAAAAAATGATGGGCTATAACCCATCTTTTTTCACTTGTTTCAAATCCTCAAAAATGATGACAAACGGCGTGCTATAGTATGCCGTACGATATGGGCTATAGCCCATGGTCCAAAATGATGAAAAACGAGGATTTTCTTTTTTCAAAAATTCAAAAAATGATGGGCTATAACCCATCGTTTTTTTCAAATCCTCAAAAATGATGAAAAACGGCGTGCTATAGTATGCCGTACGATATGGGCTATAGCCCATGGTCCAAAATGATGAAAAACGAGGATTTTCTTTTTTCAAAAATTCAAAAAACGATGGGCTATAACCCATCGTTTTTTTCATTTATTTTTTTCAAATCCTCAAAAATGAAAAACGGCATGCTATATAGTATGCCGTACGATATGGGCTATAGCCCATGGTCAAAAATGATGAAAAACGAGGATTTCTTTTTTCAAAAATTCAAAACCCATGGTTTTTTTTAATTTTTTTTTTTTTTCAAATCCTCAAAAATGATGAAAAACGGCATGCTATATTATGCCGTACGATATGGGCTATAGCCCATGGTCCAAAAAGATGAAAAACGAGGATTTTCTTTTTTCAAAAATTCAAAAAATGATGGGCTATAACCCATCTTTTTTTCACTTGTTTCAAATCCTCAAAAATGATGACAAACGGCGTGCTATAGTATGCCGTACGATATGGGCTATAGCCCATGGTCCAAAATGATGAAAAACGAGGATTTTCTTTTTTCAAAAATTCAAAAAATGATGGGCTATAACCCATCGTTTTTTTCAAATCCTCAAAAATGATGACAAACGGCGTGCTATAGTATGCCGTACGATATGGGCTATAGCCCATGGTCCAAAATGATGACGTTCTCTCTACCGCAACTTACTTAAAAGTATAGCGGTGTATGAGAATGGGTGTTGCGGAGGATGAGAAACATTAGCATGTTTTGCTAACAGAGAAGACTACATACTTACACATAGCAACCCCATTCTAGCCTACTTAGGTTCATCTTACGGTGGACATGCCTGAAAAGGAATATTTGAAATGTTTCATAGTTTTAGAAATAGTGCTTTCAAATTTACAATGGGGCTCAATGGCAGACATTGGCACGTCAAAAATCACTTTCACCTAGAAACTCCATTCACACTTTTTATTATTCAGCTTACTGGAGACACATGCTGGAACTTTTTTACTTTGAAATGTTTTATATTTTGAGTTATTTAACTTAAACGCCCAATGCATTCTCTATGGCAATTCACAAACTTTGGCATGCTACTAGTCCTACATACTTACACCTAGCAACCCCATTTTAGCCTACTTAGGTTCATCTTACGGTGGACATGTTTGCCTGAAAAGGAATATTTGAAATGTTTCATAGTTTTAGAAATAGTGCTTTCAAATTTACAATGGGGCTCAATGGCAGACATTGGCAAGTCAAAAATCACTTTCACCTAGAAACTCAATTCACACTTTTTATTATTCAGCTCACTGTGGAGACACATGCTGGAACTTTTTACTTTGAAATGTTTTATAGTTTGAGTTTTTACAGCCTTTCGTGATTTGTCTTTTTTTCAAATTTCAAAAAAAATAAAAAAATTCAAAAGATTTCAAAAAAGTTAAAAAAATACATAAATTAAAATTGGATTTATTTATTACATTAATATGAACGAATGAATGTATATTAAATGAAAAAAGTTGCAATCAAAGATTTGGAACTCCTCTGTAGTAACGAGGAACCCCTATACTAGGGGTTCGAGAACCATGCGATCAGAACCATTACTGGCCTCTCTACACTGGCTCCCAGTTAAATGCAGCATAGAGTTCAAAATCCTCCTCATATCACCTATAAAGCTCACAATGGTCAGGCACCACAATATCTCACAGAACTCATCGATCCCTACGATACGAAACAGAACAGTGTTCATAGTTTACAAAAATGTTTAGTCCTGAATATCAAAAGTTACAATAGGAGGCAGGGCGTTTAAGTCCCAGGCACCTTCTCCCGGCATCTGTCCTCGAGGGTGACATGCACTGCACAGTCAAGACTAGATTAAAAACCTCTGACAAAGGTCACGCGACAAAGTAAAAAGGGTGAGAAGAGAACCCCTCCCCCCAACCCCTTGGCTTGGTCACGCCGCCAGGGGGAGTTAATTGCACAACCAAACACTGTAACACTGTATATTGTGTACACTGGCTAGTATTTTATAGAGAAAGGTTTTACTATGTGAAGGGAGTTTAATTGTGTTTAATTGTGCTTTGCATATATGAAATGTCTTGTCGTAGTTATTGTAGAAATTGTTGTTCTATAACCCACGAGTATTTAGTTTAATAAAGATTGTTATACATGTAAAACCCTCGTCTGTGGTCCTTCCAGGTTCGGACATGACTACAGTTTGTAGTAAATATAGTAACGAAATCAGGGCCAATCATCATTTTAAAATTATTGGAATTGGGAGCGGAAAGAAAATAAAAGTAGAGGCTACCATATTCAGTATTTAAGTCCGTCATTTTGTAGTGTGTTGTTATGTTAGTAATGTTATGTCAGGGTTTAAGTGGCACCAGCTCCCGTCCGCATCTCATTGTAAATAGAATATCTGAACGCGTGAATCTTTTTACAATGTTATTGTAGGAAGCCGTTGAGGTGTCTATAACAACAAAAATATATGATGGACAATAAAGACTATCATTATTATTGAAGGTGGCAACATTTGCTCGGTAAAATATTTCGGGGGCATATTTAGAATGTGTGCAGGCTTGAGTATGTTGAAGTTTGCATTAATGAGGATTTAGTCGACACAATAAAATGGCGATAGTATTCCATGTGGGGCAGACAGCCAGATTTGGGAGAGCAGCGCAGCCTTGTTGCGAGGAAAGCGGTAAAATGAGACTTGTGGTTGCTTTCGTCTCAGATTTAGTCCGACGGGGCGTCATAGTATAACTATGGGGACACAAAAGTAGGACACGGAAGTATCTCAGGAGGGGCGCTCAAGTCAGCTAAAATACTGAGTTGCCAAGTTTCACGAAAACCCGACAGCATAGTTCAGCCAGAACTGACATTTTTGGTGGAAGAAAAAAAAATTAAGGGACCAAGCCCGACTTGTAACCCAACTGTAGGGATTACAAACACAGTAACCCCCAGGTTCTTTACAATCATCTATGAAAAGGCAACACAATGAGCAGAAAATGAACCATGTAAATACAACAAATTGAGGGCACCGCAGGGAGTTGAACCCCGTTCTGGTAAACCAGTAGTACCACACCAGTGCCTTAGTTTTTGTTTTATAATTTACAGGTCCAAATCAGTCATTAGTTTCAATTTTGCTAAATATGTTTGAAACTTACTCTTGCCGACCTCCTGCGGCAAGATAATTAAAAAGATAGATAATTAAAATTTTTGAATCATGACTATAAATGATAGCCATGATTATGTCTTTATACAATTGAAAACCGGAAGACTCACCACAAATACCTTAAGGAAAACTCCTCAGACATAAGCTAAGAAAATATTTTGTCATGCTCATAAAGTGCTGCAAAGTGCTAAGTGAAAAGTGCAGCAGAAAACGTTTGGGTCATAGGCCCAGTCAATGCCTCGCCTACTGACCGGCATGGATGAAGTTTTAGCTGCAAATGGCAGCATAAATAAATCACATAATGTGATGTTAACCGACGCGATGAAGCTTCACTCGCACATAATCAAAGACATACATCACATCAACCAACATCACATACCTAGCCCTAACCCAACCCTATGTTCTTATGTGATGTGGGATGACATGATGAAGCCTTACTCACAAATGTGAAATGAGACAAGACATAAACACACATCACATACCGGGCCTGTGTTCATTGGTGATGTGGGCTTACGTAATAAAGCTTTACTCACAAATAAGATCTGATAATATAGCACCAACAATGGTCTTATGACCTAGACGTTTGCTGCTGCACTTTTCACTTTAAGCACTTTATATGAACATGAACAAAATAGATTCTTGGCCTCTGCCCAAGCAGTTGGCCTTAGGTTTTTCTATCTAGTTGTCCCATGTAGGAAACATGAGGCAAGACTGTACAATTTATGCCATTTGTGGACGATTGACATAAATTATACGAGGTAGCAGCATTCTTTGCGCCCCAGCATTTGTCAGCAATACTATGAACATAGTTCACAACATACAACAGCAATAAACACAATTCGTATGGCGTGAAGGACGAGCTATCCGCAATTGCTGTGAAATATCACCTTTAAAAAATAAAAACTCACATAAATGCACATCACATACCGGGCCTGTGTTCATATCTGATGTGAACCGACGCGATGACGCTTTACTGGTAAATTACATGAAACAGCTCCAAATGAGAAACTGTACACGACACGACACACACACACACTAGTGAAGAACGTGTCATAGATAGGCAAGAAATAAATAAAATAAAGAATAAATCAAAATGCGATTAAAAACTCTGAGACCACAAAAACAAATAACTTTATTAAAGCAAAGAATAGAAGAGAGAAAAGATGAAGGTTGGGTAGAAACCTTGTAAGTCCAAAACGGTTACTTTTCTGGACCAAAAGACTAACTGTGATCCAATATTATCAATATAATAATCTGTGTTCGAATGTTATTATTTAGTCACAAGCTCTTGCTGATACTTCACTGGTTTGATATATTAGAAAAACAGAATACTACATGTTATTAAAAAAAAATCAAAATATTCAATAATGGATTATCTTTGCCTCATGAGATTGGCATTGGCATGTGCAGTTTGCACAGACCTACAGCATAGTAAGCTGTGTTAAACATGCTACCATAATGACACAAGACATAAATCACATAACTCCACATCACATTTGTACACATAAAACACTAGTGAAGAACTAGGGCAATAGATAGGCAAGAAGAAAGAAATTACTTAAATAAAATAAAGCGAAATGCGATTAAAAACTATGACAACAAAAAATAAATAACTTTATTAAATCCAAAGAATAGAGAAGAGAAAGGAGACACAAGAGAACATACATATGTGATGTGGACAGACTTTACCCGTAAATTATGTTAAAGGTTAAATTAATCACATGCCTCCACATTCACATAACGGTGATGTGGACTGGCATTATACACACAAATGAAGTGAAACTATACACAACCTAAGGTATGGTAACATGTAGCCCACTTAAACAAGCAGCAGGAATCAGACGGTTAACTAACCTTCACTGCTAACAGCACCCAGGAGTGGCAACAGCATAGAGTTCACACCTCCAGTCAGCTTCACTTTCTGAAATGGCAGGGGAAAAGAAAATAATTCATTGTCGAATTGTCGAAATACCAAAAAACTCATATTGCCCACATAGAAATCACTAGGAAAGTATTTTTGATCTCCCAAACCTTATTAACCTTATTAAAAGAAGATCTGCTTGCAAAAGGGGTGTCACTTTAATGTATTTTTGGAAATGTATGAATGCAATTAATGCATATACATTAGTCTAGCCATAGAATGTCTGGTCATTCATATACTATCATACATTCCTGTATACACAGATATAGAACAACCCGCATTGCTTCTGGTTGAGGCGCAACATGCACAGCATAAATGTGATAAATGCTCAGTTTGTACTCACGCATTAAATAATTCCAAAGACTTAGTGAGATATTGTCCTCTAGTTTCATTTCCATGTGAAAGTTCCAGCACAAAACATGTATTTAGTCAAATATCTCCACAGCAGCCGACACCTTTCACACCGGGCAAAGGGGTCCGGAATGAAAGCTGGACTGAATTTACCAAAACTTCCTCTGATCACCCCACACACACATCATCACCAATTGACCAGGGACGCACAAATGTTTGGGGCACACAATCGGCAGGTGCGTTGCGATAGGTGCTGGGTAATTAATTCATCACACCACCTGCCAATTGTGCCCCAAACTTGTGTTTCCCTGATGACGTTTGTGATGATCGAAGGAAGTTTTGATAAAGTCCAGCTGTCATTCCGAGCGCCTTTGCCCGGAGAGAAAGCCGTCTGGGTGCAGCTTGTGAAAAAGTGGAGCCATTTGACTAAACAAACATTTTATCTTAAGGACTTTCACATGGATGTGAAACTAGAGGACCATATCCGACTCTCAAGTCTTTGGAATTATGTACACATGGAGTACCGACCACATTTATGCCACTGCAACCTAAAGTCTACGGCAGTGATCTATGGCTCTGGTATGTGAAATACCGCAACCTCAAGTCTACGGCAGTGATCTATGGCTCTGGTATGTGAAATACTGCAACCTCAAGTCTACGGCAGTGATCTATGGCTCTGGTATGTGAAATACCGCAACCTCAAGTCTACGGCAGTGATCTATGGCTCTGGTATGTGAAATACCGCAACCTCAAGTCTACGGCAGTGATCTATGGCTCTGGTATGTGAAATACTGCAATGTATGGAACAGACATTCTAGGGCTATAATCTGCCTTGTGCAACCATTTATTTTATGAAGGCTAAAAGCTATAAAGAAATTTGAACTTCGTATTCATATGGTCAACAGCAAACACAATTGTTAATCGTAATCCTTTGTATGACAATGAATGGTCAATTTAACATGTAATGGTGACACAGCCCTAGTTTCTACTACAGCCACATATAATCCAGGTACATACCGTGGGGGGGGCTTCCGTCGCTTGGTTGAAGATGGCCGGTATTTAATAGAGCCGCATAGGTTGTACGCCTCGTAATCTCAGGAAGAGCGTTCGTTGGCACCGTTATAAGTTTCAGCCCAGCCGAGTAGACACTCCATTACCAATATCAGCCATCTCCTGATGACTGCATCCAAAACCCTTTCTTGGGGGTTTTATGTGTTTAGATATTTCAGTATTTCAAAGAGTCCATGGAATCCATGATGTCATGGACACTGGCCTGGCTCACTTAGTCACTTCCTTCCTGGACTACATGTTGTCTAAGACAGCCCTATCCACAAGGAGGAGCAGTGGACCAAAGTATTGTGGGAATTGTAGTTCAGGAAGGAAGTCAGCCCAGTGTCCATGACATCATGGAGTCCATGGACAATTTGAAATACTAGAATATCTAAAAACACATAAAAACCCCAGGAAAGGGTTTCTCAAAAATCTTTCAAATAAGATGGTGAAGTGGCCCTTTAAAGTTGAAATAAAGTTGCTCTGTATGGTAGAAATGGACTTGTAGATCTGCTACTTTTGAATTCTGAGAAGTTTGTACATTTGAGTTTTCCATCCAGCAGAGAGACATTTAGTTTAGCTTAATCTTATGAATGTGTCTGAGCCAGTTACAACTTGTTTAATTATGTACTAAAGTAAAAGGGTATGGCATCAAAATGTACTTACAAAAATGACCAAATTTACTCATTAAGCAGAATGTCACATTTCAAATGTTTGAAAGAAAAAAAAGAATCTGAATATAGCAGATCTACAATCTCACAATGCATTGTGAGATTGTAGATCAGCTACTTCTAAATGGTCAAAATGTGGTTGTAGCCAAGTGGTAAATTGCAATGTAGCCAAAAGGATACATTTTTAAATAATGCAAATCTGCAAAATAACTAGTAAAGTGTCCAAATAATACAATATATTGTCCACAGTACTTCAGTATGTAATTATTTAACTACCACCTGTTTTAGTTTATTTGTTTGTGTCTCAAAAAGTACCAACACATTCCTCATATTGTTGTCCTTTTAGAGTCACAATAAACAAACAACCAACAGTCCTTCTAAGTTCTAACAACACTAATGTTTAAAAAATAACAGAGTTAATGTTGGCTAAAAAGTAAAAACCATGCAGCTCTCAAACCTTACCTTTCAGCAGCTATTCCCCAAACATTCTGCTATGCACCGCGTGCGGCTCCATTTTAAATCATAAGCCCCGCCTACTGTATCCGGATCTAGTGGTCATTGGTCGTGAATGGATCACAGCTGTGTGGATTTAGCACGCATACGAAGCACGCACGCACGACAGACAGACAGACAGACAGATTGTAGGCTATATATTATATAATTTGTGGGTCCTTCACCTTCTCTCTCTCTCTCTCTCTAGAAGTGTATATTTGTATGTCTCTAAATGTTATGATGAATTGAACAAGGTAAACAAGTCTAGTGCTTTATTGGTCGTCCACTCACAGTTTGTATTGAGTTGTGCTTGAAATGTTCTGTAATTCTGCAAACTGTTAAATGAATACTTCAATCAATCAATCAATCACAGGCCACCAACACGTATGAATGAGTACGAATGAGTTGTCGTTGGATAAGATGTTGTCTACACTTCCATGCTGTGATGATGTCTCTAAATGGGTAAATGTCGTGTAAATTATGAAATGCAGATGTTTAACAATAATGAATTATACTTCTTGAGAGCCTAAAATTAGACCAAATGGTTACCAGCTCTCCATCCTTTGTCTACTTTTCCTTTTGGTATACTTTAAGTAGGCCTACATTTGGGGGCACGGTGGCTCATGCAGTCGGTAGTGCTGTCGCCTCACAGCTAGAACTAGAAGGTCCTTGGTTCGATTCCCACTGGAGAAGCTGTGGGCACTGGGGTGTGTTCTCTCCTCCGCGCCGTCAGTGCCCATACCCGAGGGCAGGGTTGGCGAAAGGGCCTTTCTGTGTGGAGTTTGCATGTTCTCCCCGTGTCCCCTAGGCCCAGGGTAGGTACCCTCACATGTTTTCTTTGTGTCCCCTATAGGGTAAGTACCCCACATGTTCTCCTCGTGTCCCCTAGGGCAGAGGTTCCCAACAGATGGTACTAGTACCACTGGTGGTACTTGAGCCCTCCTCTGGTTGTACTCAGAACAAATTTTAAAAAGACAAAAGTGGAATGAAATATTTATATTACTACAGGTAGTTCTTCTGACCAAGCAATTGGTTGAAATAGGCTATCCAGCCATGCTGAAATGAGCATGACAGCACACCTTCTAGCCGTTAATAGAAGATTTGAGAACGGATTAATCACATCCATTGTTGGAAATATCCAACAATGGCAGCTCTATGGCATGTCAAAAAATCACTTTCACCTAGAAATTCACACTTTTTATAATTCAGCTTACTGTGGGCACACATGCTGGAACCATTTACTTTGAAATGTTTTGAAGTTTCTGAGTTAATTAACTTAAACGCCCAATGAATTCTCAATGGCAATAGCACAAACTTTGGCATGCTACTAGTCCTACATACTTAGACCTAGAAACCTTTTTACTTTGAAATGTTTTGTAGTTTCAAACTTTTAGTTATTTTCGTGTTTTTTTCAAATCCTCAAACATGATGAAAACCGGAAACGGCATGCTATAGTATGCTGTCCGAGACCATGGGCTATAGACAAGGGTCCTGTCTGTAAACGCTTTCTGTTTGTATAAGCCGCCTGCATCAATGTAGGAGCTACAATGGTCTCAGACTAGTGCAGAATGAGTGGGAGGTGCAATTCCTTCAACAGGAGTTTCTCAGTGTTGAAGATTCACTTCTGCTTGCAGATCTGAGCATTAACCACTTATTAACCTTATACTTGATGTTGACTGTATCAGTGCACCACCATTACATGTTTTGCTACTCTTTCTTTCACAGGCTAATGACCACTTTAACAAAATGTATGCAGTCACCTGTAAGAGAGCTCCTGTTTTACTGTCAGACAAGAAGGGTTTGTGGAGACAGAGCACTACTACTGAGCCACTACAAAATCTGAGGCTGGGGCAAAAAAGCCTTGCATTGTTTTTGGACCTTATTGTTCATGGAATGACCTACAGACCACTCAAACTGGATTGCTTTTGGACCTTGGTCACTGGATTTTGTGATGGCACATGCACTTCCCAGACACTGCTCCTGCTTTCGCAAATGCTGTTTCTCTAGTTTCTTTTAATTGTTAGTTTGGCAACTTTTGTTGCTTAATTGTATTAGCCTTTTATTGGTTCACTAGGTTCACTTCTGTGCATTTACCTACTTTTGGTTATTTGATAACTAATATTGTTATTAAAAGGTTCAGATTGTTATCAAATGTTAACAATTTATTCAAGACATTCTCTATCCCAACACGTTAAATATCGCTTAACTCCATGTGTCCCTCTCCAATACCATTTTGAATGATGCAAGTTTAATTCAACACCTTCAAGTATACATGACAGTATGACACACTTCTGTGTATTTTAATTATCTCTTGTGATACAAAGTATGTTACTGTATAACAGTGGTTCTCAAAGAGTGGTTTGGGGACCCCCAGGAGTCCTTGGGGGTCCCCGGCTAAATTATTGAAATTGAAGTACTACATGAACCCATACAGGTCTGTAACTCCAAAAGTGTACAAAGGTGAACCAAATGGACTCTGCATTTGGTTCAATTTCACTCTCTGAGTTGGGTCCATAACCTACTGACATACCAAACTGGGTGTCCTTAATTCAATTCAATGTTTGAGAACCACTGCTGTCACTGTGCTGTGTTCTTTTGACAGTATAATATCAGTGACATCACAAGACTAAAAGTTAGCTTTTCTTCATAGTTACCAATCAATTCTGGAAGGACAACCAGCAGAACATTGAATAAAGTTCATCATGAACACCACAATTAACATATTCACAAACACTTTATCATTTCATTCAGAATGGCAGGGTTAGTATAATGTTCAATGATTGGCAATGATTATAGCTATTAGGAAGCCAGTAGGCTATCGTCGTTGCTGGTGGAAAGCTTGTATTACTTTTGGAAAACAAGAACCTGAAGAACCTGTCTTCAAATGGACCCAATGTAGCCTATAGTTATTTAGCCTCTTGTTTAAGGTGGGGTGCAATATTTATAAAATCAATAAAAAAATATAAAAACAGCAATAATAATTGCTGGTGCTCACTGCTCAAGCCTGTCAACCATTAAAGACCATATCATCATCAAGGCACAGGGTGGGTTATGCTCCTTCACGTCATAGACAAGAAATTTGCATGCTACTGCAAAATGGTGGCTGGCATCCTCAAAACGAGGCCAAACACAACTCTATATGGTCCAACGAACTCCAAAACATACACTGCAACTGCCCCAGACTCTCTGTACCCCATCTTCCAACCAGTCCAGTGACTCCGATTAGTCTAGGGTTCAGACGTGTATAATGTTTTGACTTGGGAGTTTGTACAAATTGGTAATGTGAAAAGTACCAAGACATTATCCTGTGAAATAAACAGCTTTCACTAATAGTTAATATTTAAAAAATAAAGATACACTTGCACACTGATTATCTGCTTGGTACAAGAGCATACATTATTACATTTATTGAGGGCAATGTTTAGAAATGTAGGGACCGAAGTGTATCTTTCATTTTAATTATGTATGTGCACTTGCCTACGCACCGAAAGCTTTTCTGTACAACTCGACAAAAGTTATTTAATTTCTCTTTTGTTTTCAAATAGTTTTATCGCAAACTTAAATGTTTTATTTGAAGACTTGGCTGCCGTGACATTTGGCCTTTTCCCTTTGTGCCTGCCCCAGGGGCCTTGCCCTAAAATAAAAATAAAAATCAGGCTTGATCCTAATGCTGCATTCACACGGGCAGATGCAAAGATACAGTCTACCATTCATTGTCAATGGAAGCCAGCGACATGAAGATGCAAAGAGACGCATCCGACGTTTGTAGCTGCTGCAAAAGCTACAAATGGAAGCTGAGCTGGGTTCAACTTCCAGATGCAAAGCTACAAAGCTACAACTGTAGCTGCAATGACACATCTCACACGACTGAGCAACAGATATACAAAGCGACAAATATGCTGTGATATTTGCATCTTCCTCGTGTGAACGCACCATACCCATTATTCATGCATTTTATTATAGCACAGTATTTGGTGTCTTAACTCCAAAACGCTATTCAATATTTTGACAATATTTCTGATATTATATTTCGCATACTAACCCTTGTGTACATTTTGTGTCCAACCTAAACTTTTGGTTTTCTAGCAAACTGGAAAGTCTCCCATGTGTGTGATTTTCCAGATCAATTTAATAGTACACATCCTATTGCAGAGTTACTTTGTCCCAGTTACTGGACTGCTCTCATATCAAAAGGCAACGGCTATGCACCATCACCTCATCTGTCCTTTCATCATATCACTGATCTGTCCTCATCTGTCATGCTGAGGTTTCATTCTTCATCACCTCATTGACTTGTCCTCCGCCGTGTGGATGCTGAGGTGTCTCTTCATATGGTTGGACTGCACGAAGCACCTGCCACAGATGGGGCAGCGGAACGGCTTCTCACCCGTGTGAACACGCTCGTGGTTCTTCATCTGATGCTGGTGGGAGAAGCGCTTGGAGCAGTGGCGACAGCCGTACGGCTTCTCACCTGTGTGCACTCGCTGGTGCCGCCGCAGGGACTGGAACTTGCTGAAGTTCTTCCCGCACAGCTCGCAACGGAACGGTTGACCTCCGGTGTCGTGGTCCCGCTGGGCGGGTAGCGCCATAGGCGGGATGGAGCTGAGGAGTCTGTTAAACTCCCTAGCAGAGGAGGCGGCAATTTCGTTGAGGGAAGACGACTGATTGTCTCCTCGGTTAGCCTGAGGGTGTAAAACCTGCCTGATGGTTTTGATTGGAGAAGAAAATGAGGAGAAGGAGGAGAGGTCGCCGCAGGAAGACACACTGTTAATATCAAGCAAACTTGACTTTAAACCTGTAGTTCTGTCTAAGGTCTCTGTGCTCAGTGTCAGGGCTGAACGAGATGCTTCCAGCTCCTCCTCTCTCCCGTGTTTCTTGAGTCTCTGTTTGGCAGACCTGGTTATCCTATCCCTGTCTATTATGCTCCACTCTGAGCTCATGTCTGCCTCCACTTTAATTGGAACAGAATCCACCACCACCATATCGGGTTCCCAGTCCAGATTACCAACCAGGGGTGGAGCAACGTTACTGGGGTCGCCAGAAACGTGTCCTCCCTGTTCCTCTAAAGCTCCTGGAGAACCCTCTCTGCCATCAGTGTTGCTCCCAGTTCTCCCCTCTTGATGTGGGCCTGAGTTATGTGGAGGGTCCAGAGAACAGTTCCCTGTAGTTAGGCTGCCAGCGTTATTCCACACCTCTATGCCTACACCAGCTTCTGCCCACTCAGATGCACTGGTGAACAGGTTGTCATCGTCGTGACTTGTGGTGGTGAATCTGTTATTGCGGTCAGTTGATGGATGGTGGCTCTCTCTGCTTGCATTTCCGTTGCTGTGGTGACTGGCAGTAGCTTTGTTGTGTGGTGGCGCATGGGCGTGGAATTGCTGGTCGACGTGGAGAAGATGATTTTCAGGCTCTACAGCGAAGGTTCTAGATCTAGGTCTGGAGGACTGGATGCTTGCAGATGCCCTTGTGTTTGGATCACTGCCCCGTTTGACTGTGGGTTGAATGTCTGAAAGAGGAGAAAATGAACAGTTGGTTATCAAACTTCTGAAAAGTAAAGAAGAGTAGGGCTGTTGTTTATTTTCATATCAATTATTCTTTTTTATTTTTTTTATACTTTTTATCCCACGATTTTGTAACCCATTTATCTAATGTGATCCTGGGCTCTACACACCCTCCGCCAACCTGGGGAGAGCAACGGACTTGAACTCATGCTTCCTTCATGCCTGAGTGTCCAAGTTGCTCCTTTACACCTGATAATATCAATTATTCTATTGATTACTGATTAATTAAATAATCAAGAAGCATGTTTTCATAATGTGCTTTATTTATGTTGTTATAAATCAACAAATCGATTAGCGTGATTATTAACCACTTGTTCCTTATTCTAGTTCATCATAAAAAGGTTTCATGCAAAAATAGCTCCACAAGCTCAAAATGAGTTGACTCATGAAGCTAGATAGACATACTAACTTTGAGTGTTTGTGTAAACACAAACATTAAAGACAAAAGTGAGGACGCAAATTGTGATTGGATGGCGTGATGTGGTGGGAGATGTGCCATTGGTTGAGAATGAGATGATGACGTATGATGATAAGAGCACTCCTCACTTCACAAGGGTGTGATTTATTTTCTCTCTTTTTTAACCTTTGCTATTGTGAAAAGAATCACACCTGTATGAAGTGAGGGGCGCCAATACATTAAAGTTTAACTCATGTTGCTATGATTAGGTGATGTAAAAACAAACTGTGTCAAAACAAACATTAAATTCTCCTTGTTGTTAATGGGATTTAATGTGTTGTGTTAGGGACAAAACAAACATTAATTTCTCTTCATTGTCAATGGCATTCTTTTTAAACAAACGAACTAAAAACAAACATTAAACCTGTATAGAGGAGGGGCCCCTCAAAAAAGAAAATGGGTTAATCACTTTTGTTGTATAATCGAGCCCTTGACCAATAACAGACTACAGAGGTAAACATTTTGTCTTGTAAGAAACCCTACGGATGCCAGCTTCAACACCTGCAGGGTATCAGATCAATGACGAGTACCTTTGAGAGTGTTCCCGTCACCCTCCTCCTTCAAGATGATAGGAAAGCCAGCGCCCCCGTCCTCCTCCTCTCCTCCTGTTTCCTGTGTTGAGCTCTTGGTCACGGGGTTATATCTGGCTCTGCTGGGCACCGATGGTCCACGGGTCACCTGTCACAATGAATACATAATGAATCACCATAACTTAATCGATTTTGCATAATCCATCTGTATGAATTAGTAATTACTCTTTTGGAAAAAAATAGAAATAGATGACCTATGGCTATTTTGCCAACACTGGCAGTATTAAATCCAATCCATAGCCTGTTTTGATCATATTATTTATTTTGAGTATTAGAACCAATCATTGTCAGTATTTTCATTCTATTGACTGAGGATATTTTTGAGGGCCCTCCTATGTCCAGCATTTAGTGTGTTGTAAACACAAACATTGTCATAATCCTAATACAAACATAAAATGCGATTTGATAATGAACGGACAGTTTTGTGTGTTTGTGTAAACACAAACATTGCGTAACAGATGAAGGTGAGGATGCAAATTCTCAGTGGCCGGAATGAGATGATGTATGATGATAAGTGCCCCTCACTTTACACGGGTGTGATTTGTAATATACCTGAATGTACAATTTTCCATTATAATAAACCAGACCGGCCAACCCTCCTTGATTTCAACAATTTCTCCTCATGACTCCTTCAGAAACTATAGTAAAATACGCACATCACTTCATGGAGGTGCTGGGTTCAAAAAGTGACAAAGGAAAAGAGAAGGGAACCTGCACACTATGCTCCAAAAGGTCATTTGACGTTTCGAGCCAAGGCTCTTCATCTGGTCAAAACCAGATGAACCAGATCTCATCATGGCCTCTAGTTTTATATCCATGTGAAAGTTCTGGCACAAAACGTGTATTTAGTCAATTATCTCTACTTTTTCAAGAGATGCACACGGACATCTTTCTCTCCGGACGAGGGGGGCCGGAATAATCGATGAACTGATTTGACAAATACGTCCCGTTTACAAATACGTCCCCTCACCCGGAGAGAAAGATGTCCGCGTGCATCTCTTGAAAAAGTGGAGATAATTGACTAAATACACATTTTGTGCCAGAACTTTTACATGGATATAAAACTAGAGGACCATTTTTCACTCCACGTCTTTGGAATTATTTAATGGGTGAGTACAAACAGAGCATTTATCACATTTATGCCACCGATGTTTCAATTCTACCAGCATTACCAGAAGGGATCTATGCCTGTGGCCCTGTGATACATGAAAATGTATGAAGTATAATTCAATGATCACAGGCATTCTAGGTCTAATCATGGCCCACATAAGACCAACCAGCTTAGCCGCAATTTGCAACTCTAGATTTTTTTACAATCTGTTGAATCTAGAGTTGCAACACCCTCCATCCACTTCCTATTCATGATTTTCGGTTTCTGATCTGCTGGTCTTAAATGACGTTAAACTCACCAACATTGCAGCTGTAGTCCAAGCTTGAATTATCCTCTTTCAATCTGCCGAGCTTGTTTTTCATAAAAATCCCCCGTAGACATGTTATGAGTTACTTTCTGTCCAAAATATTCCAAGAGTGACATTTCCGAGCCGCCATTTGTATTTTTGCAACGTGCCGTAAAACAAGATGTGAGGGGGAGCGCTTGTTTAATAGAATCTTACCTGCGCAGGTAAGACACCCAAAGAAGAGGCAGACACAGTGCGACGCCCCATCACACACAGCCTTCTATTAAACAAGCGCTCCCCCTCACATCTTGTTTTACGGCACGTTGCAAAAATACAAATGGCGGCTCGGAAATGTCACTCTTGGAATATTTTGGACAGAAAGTAACTCATAACATGTCTACGGTGGATTTTTATGAAAAACAAGCTCGGCAGATTGAAAGAGGATAATTCAAGCTTGGACTACAGCTGCAATGTTGGTGAGTTTAACGTCATTTAAGACCAGCAGATCAGAAACCGAAAATCATGAATAGGAAGTGGATGGAGGGTGTTGCAACTCTAGATTCAACAGATTGTAAAAAAATCTAGAGTTGCAAATTGCGGCTACAACCAGCTGGCCTCTAGTGCTCAGTCAGTAGCCTATATGGTACGCTACACACCCTACTCAACTGCCATAATATTCATTTGCGTAGTTTCTTGGTTCTGAGTTCTGACATGCAAATCACCATGGCAGTATTTGAATGTTTTTTACTAGTTGGAAGGTGTGAGACGCTCTGTCTTCTCTCTATCAATCTGTCTTTCTTGCCATTGCCACTTTGTTTCTGGCACGCATGCACACTTTTTACTGTCGCTTTATGTAGATGTATGACTGGATTTGCAATTTTGCACCCCAGTCCCGTACACATGACACATCACAACATGTATCCAAGTGATACATTGTAATTTAACGCAATCATAAAGAGAATAGATAGTCACTTTTAAGAAATTAGCTGCCATTTAAATGGCTCTTTAATTGCTATCAAATAATTTTGTCATCTGTAAGTCTACTTTAAACTTTGTAATGGATCCTATGTTAGTAAAGCAAGCAAGACTGAAAATTACATCTCTGTTAAATATTTGTAAACCCTCGACTTGGATGAAAATCCTTGAATCTTACAGTCTTTAGGTTCAGAGATTGGCAGGAAGGAATGGAAGATTTCTTCTTCCACAAAAATACTGACAACACAACAGTCCTAGTGGACTCACATGCAGGGCGCTGCTGTTGCGTCTCAGAGCGCTCAGTCTGTCCAAGTGGTGGTTGTTCCGTCTGGATGTCTGGAACTTGGCGACCAGCAGCTTCCTCCTGAGGCCGTCTAACTCCCTCTGATTCTGGGTGATCTCCAGCCGCAGCACCGCGTAGCCATCATCCACCAGCTTGCAGATCTCTGCCACCGCGCTGTTCGCCAGGACCTCGATCACCGCGGCCAGCTGGGCGTGGAACGAGTCGCTACTGTTGGTAGACATGAGTGGATCTGATCACTTAACAGTCGCTGTTGAAGAAGAAATAGGTTTGTTTTGTGGATGTTGTTGTCAACAGTCCGCCATGTTTGTTCTTCTTCTGCCTGGTGCGGTCTTCCGGTCTATTTGTCAAGGACTATCGTGCGGTGCTAAAAGTATTCATTCGATTTAGGACACCTAGTGCATGGAGTAAAAACCGCAACTAGCTTGACTGGATATACCTCTTGACTGGAATAGGTTCTATTCGTTTCGCAGTTTGCAGATCCGGTTCTGATTCGGATACGGAAACTGCTTGTATGTGTGCGTGAACGCATACGTGGAAATAACCGGATACAATAGGCGGGATTATTGACCAGCTCTTAAATCAGTAAATAGATAAGACGTCATGTTGTATTCGTTTTTTCTTTATTATATACCGTCAATGACTACTTTATTAACAGTTACATCTGGACTGCAACATTAAAATATTTTTATTTCTCGTTATGCCTTGACTGAGATCCCACATTCATTCTCACACAGACCAGAGTTTGAATAGAAATAAGTGAGTGATAACTCTAGACACCATCCATCCCATCCAGCAAGCACACAGGTGTTTGTATTATTAGATAAGATAAACCTTTACTGATCCTCATTGGTAAATGTAGTCGGAGTCTGACACAATAATATAACTTTGTTTATAGAGCATTTATCAAAACAGTTACAAAGTATACCAAACGGAAGGAAAGTCAAACAAGAACACATGAGAATGTTATGTGCAGTTTGTTTGAAATACAAAAACACTTTACTCACACTTTTCTATCTATCCTACCAGGACTCCTACTGCTAGTCTAATATCCTACCAGGACCTCTAGGCTAGGGAGCAGATGCATCAACACTATTTATTTTGGAACGATTGAGACCTTTGTAAAATACTTGTTTCATGGCCTGACCTCACCGTATCTTCTTCCATCAATAACCTTGGTTTCCACTGATCTGATGTAATGAACTTACTGTCAAATGAGGATTTGATTGGTTGTTGTGAATCAGTGGGCGCTCAGCCAAGGTGACCAACTATACATTATTTTCTTCACGATTATTCTATTACTTTGGATTAATCGAATAATTGAGAACCGGGCATTTTTATTATAAGCATCAGCATTATATTAGATAATCACTTATTTTATAGTTTGTTCCCGAAAGGTCCAATATTGTATAACTTTGTCCCAGTTACTTAACATTTGCCCACATCCAATAAAGCATCACCCATGCACCAACACCTGTGGCCTGATTTATGTATAGGCCTACTTAGCTGTGTGCATGTGTCGCACACTGAAAACAGCCGATTTACAATTACATCTATTATAGATCTGCTATTGTTGGAGCCTGTGTTACAAGTAACCAAGTGTAGCTGCAATATGGCTTTGGGACCTAACTGCAGGGAAGGTGATCACAGCTCAGTCTGCGGACCCCTTCAACAATGTTCAGTTCCACACTACAGAATATCTACTGGCATCAGGCAGCTCGGACAGGACAATCAAAATATGGGACGTGGAGAAATTGCTCATGATCGGCTCTTCAGGAGAGACAGGGCCCGTCAGGTGTGTCCTGTTCAACCCAGATGGCTGCTGTGTGTACGGAGGGAGTGTGGCAGCATTCCCACCGTGTTGCAGCTATGGTATGTGGACCATAAATTCTTGATTAAAAAAGCTTGATTTTTAGGCCCCAAAATCTATAAATCATACACTATTAAGGCAACCAGACTGTTCCATGCACTGCACAAGGTGCCCTTTTTTCACTTGAACGCCTGCCCCTCTAAATGTATGTGCACGCCAGTGCTCGCCAAGCCCAAAACACTGCCTAGTTTGATCCCCTCTGCCAAGAGCGAGCCCATAGGGCTCAATGTGGCTGACTTAGTTCTAACCATCGTCACGTGATCCCACTGGCCTGAACGACGAGGAGGTCCTGTCTCAGATGACTGAAGGTCACCACACCACACAGATGTGAAGGTGGCTATGGACACCGCTGTAGCCATTGGTGACACGTTGCATCATTGTGGACGTTCTCAACATTTTAAACGTTAAACCTGCAGTACAGAAACTAGACCTGTGTACCTCCATCCTACCACAGATGGAAAAGCTACTGGACAGCAAACACGAGAGTTATATCCAGACGGGTTACAGGTCTCTGAAGCTGTTCGTGGCGCATATCTGGCCGCTTATGTCAGAGTGGACATCACACGACAAGAGCAGCACGAGAATAATGCAAGGCGTGCCATGAACATCTTAAAGAGACACTTAACCCTTTTTGCAAAAAAATATCTGTTAATGACATTTAGGAGATTTAGAAGACTTTCCTGGGGTCTTTGTGTGTAATATGTGGTTTTAGATATTTAAATTTTAGCAGTGTCCATGATGTCAAATAAAATCTAAAATATCTAAAACCACATATTACGTGTTTTAAGTGTTTTAAAAATTCTAAACATCATTAACATATATATACTGTATATAATGTATTGAATAAAGAGCATTGTTAAGTATAATGGTAAAAACAAACAACAGGGGGCACAGTTGGTAGTGCCGTCGCCTCACAGCTAGAAGGTCCTGGGTTCGATTCCCGCTGGGGACGCTGTGGGTGCTGGCGGCATGTTCTCTCCTCTGTATCATCAGTGCCCATACCCGAGGCAGGGTTGGCGAAAGGGCCATTCTGTGTGGAGTTTGCATGTTCTCCCCGTGTCCCATAGGGTAGGTACCCTCACAAAAAACACACAGTAATCCTGGTCTCTAAACTGCCTCCCCGTGGCCAACCAGAACTGGTTGGAATAACGTGTTCCTTCCACGCGCTACGTCCAACCAGGGAAACTCCCCCCTGTCAGGTGTGAAGGAGCAACTTGGCACTTGACACTCATGCATGAAGAAAGCATGAGTTCAAGTCCGTTGCTCTCCCCAGGTTGGCGGAGGGTGTGTAGAGCCCAGGATTAGATCATTGACACAGGGGTGAAAAATGGGTTACAAAATCGTGGGATAAAAAATGATTTAGGGAAAAACAAACAAAAACAACAACAACACAGGCTCGCTACAGTGTAGCAATGGTGTAGCGGCTACGCCATCTCCTCACTGATGTTCTCTGTGCTGTGGATACTGACTCAGTGGCAACAACGGCATCACATCAGTGATCTGTTCTCTATCGTATGCTGGGGCTGTGCGAGCCCTCGTGTTTTGCATGATTCATCCGTTTTGCAGTTTGGCTCAGCACCAGAGACGTGCGTTATTTTTTTATTTTAATGCTGTAGCAACAACACCCTCACGTGTGGATGCTGAGGTGTCTCTTCATGTTGTTGGACTGCACAAAGCATTTGCCACAGATGGGGCAGCTGAATGGCTTTTCTCCGGTGTGAACGCGCTCGTGGTTCTTCTTCTGATGCTGGTAGGAGAAGCGCTTGGAGCAGTGGCGACAGCTGTACGGCTTCTCGCCCGTGTGCACGCGCTGGTGCAGCTGCAGGGACTGGAACTTGCTGAAGGTCTTCCCGCAGAGCTCGCAACGGAGTGATTGCCCTCTGGCGTCACGGGCTGGCTGGGCGGGTAGCGCCATAGGCGGGATGGAGCTCAGGAGCCTGCTAAACTCGATAGCAGAGGAAGCTGCACTTTCGTTGAGGGACGACTGATTGTCTCCTCGGTTTGCCTGAGGGTGTAAAACATGCCTGGGGGTTTTGATTGCAGAGAACGAGGAGGGGAAAGAGAGGTCACCATAGGAAGTGGCACTATTAACAACAACCAAACTTGACTTTAAACCTGTAGTTCTGTCTAAGGTCTCTGTGCTCAGTGTCGGGGTTGAGTGTGCTGCTTCTAGCTCCTCCTCTCTCCCGTGTTTCTTGAGTCTCTGTTTGGCAGACCTGGTTATCCCATCCCTGTTTATTATGCTCCACTCTGAGCTCATGTCTGCCTCCACTTTAATTGGAACAGAATCCACCACCACCATATCGGGTTCCCAGTCCAGATTACCAGCCAGGGGTGGAGCAACGTTACTTGGCTCGCCAAAGACATCTCCTTCCCGGTCCTCTGAAGCTCCAGAAGAACGCTCTCTGCCATCACTATTGCTCCCAGTTCTCCCCTCTTGATGTGGGCCTGAGTTATATGGAGGGTCCAGAGAACAGTTCCCTGTGGTTAGGCTGCCAGCGTTATTCCACACCTCTATGCCTGCACCAGCTTCTGCCCACTCAGATGCACTGGTGAACAGGTTGCAATCGTTGTGACGTGTGGAGCCGGTGAATCTGTTATTGTGTTCAGATGATGGATGGTGGCTCTCTGCACTTGCGTTTCCGTTGCTGTGGTGACTGGCAGTTGCTTTGTTGTGTGGTGGCGCATGGGCGTGGAATCGCTGGTCGACTTGGCGAAGATGATTCTCAGGCTCTACAGCGAGGGATCTAGGCCTGGAGGACTGGATGCTTGCAGATGCCCTTGTGTTTGTATCACTGCCCTGTTTGACTGTGGGTTGAATGTCTGAAAGAAGTAAATTGTCAATTGGTTATAAAAATTCTGAAAGTAAAGAGAATGAGCAGAGTTGGGCTGTCGTTTATTTTTGTTTCAATTATTGATTACTGATTATATATTCAAGAAGCATGTTGTTTTCAGTTTCACAGTGTTTTGATTTATGTTATTATGGATCAACAAATCGAGTGTGTACTGTACTTCCTGACTGATGAAGCTATAGATCTGCTATTTTGTTATTTTGAAAACTTTTGCTATTGGAATTTAAAAAGAGGAGAAAAAGGAGGAAATAGATTACTTTTGTTGAGTGTGCTGCAGTCACCCTCCACCTTCAAGATGATAGGAAAGCCAGCGCTCCCGTCCTCCTCCTCTCCTCCTGTTCCCTGTGTTGAGCTCTTGGTCACAGGGTTACATCTGGCTCTGCTGGGCGCCGAAGGTCCGCGGGTCCCCTGTCACAATTAATACATAATTCACCATATCTTAATTACTCAAGATAATCCAAATGATTTTGTGTAATCATTAATCATTTCTATTTATCTGTATGAATTCATCTTTTGAAAAATAGAAATAACATGGCTATTTTTCCATTTTTTAAAACACTGGTATAAAAGTATTAAATCCATAGCCTGTTTTTGACCATAGGACACATTATTCATTCTGCGTATTAGAACCATCTGGCTGGGTACGTCTGAGCACGGAAACAGCATGGTTGTTTTTCACCACCTGTGCGCAACCTAACACAAACACACGCACATATTAACTGTATATATGGTGATTTCGGGTGTGCCAGTATAGTACAGTGACAGTACAGTAGAAGGACCCCCACACGGTAACTCAGTCATTTCTCAACCATTTCGGACACAGGGCGGCTCGCCGGAATCGGGCCGGCACCCTGGGTGCGTTCCTATGGAACCCCCCCCCCCCCCCCCCACGGAGTTGCACCACTTACTTAACACGGGTGTGATTTATTATACCAAATCATTACGATAAGGCAGAACTGCCGGCCCTCCTTGATTTGAACCATTTCTCCTTGACAGTCCATGGTTTCTTCTTAATTTCGGTATTTCAGCCGTTTTGTGTGTCAACCTGTGTGTGTCAAGGGTCTGCATAAAGACCAACCAGCCGCTCAGTATACGCAGTACACACAACACTGCCGTGCGCGTATCAATGTTCATTTGCATCGTTTCTTGGGTTTTTGACATGCAAATCGTCATGGCAGTATTTGAATGTTTTTTGTTGGAAGGTGTGAATGAAGCTCTGTCTCTCTCTGTGTCTCTCTTGCCAAAGTTGCCATTGCCACTTTGTTTCTGGCAGTGTGTAAACTATGTAAACGGTAAACGCTTTATGTAGATTATTACTGGATACACTCCAGAGTCTGGAGTGCAATTTATATATGTGGGACTGTCTGGACTCCAGACAGTCCCACATAGTTTAATCAAACTCCAATATGCACCAGACTACTGGAAATTACTCTGTTAAACGTTGAGAACAATCCTTGAATCTTACACTCTTCAGATGCAAGAATGTTCAGAGGTTGGCAGGAATGATAAACACAAATATAAATTAATTGATATGGTCCAATAACCAATATTCAATGTTAAAATGAAATAAAATACTTGGGCTCACAATTACATGCACGGCGTTGCTGCTGCGTCTCAGAGCGCTCAGTTTGTCCAGTTGGTGGATGTTCCGTCTGGATGTCTGGAACTTGGCGACCAGCAGCTTCCTCCTGAGGCCGTCTATCTCCCTCTGGTTCTGGGTGATCTCCAGCCGCAGCACCGCGTAGCCATCATCCACCAGCTTGCAGATCTCTGCCACCGCGCTGTTCGCCAGGACTTCGATCACCGAGGCCAGCTGGGCGTGGAACGAGTCGCTGCTGTTGGTAGACATGAGTGGATCGCTTCAAGCTCAACAGTTGCGGTTGAAGAAGAAATGGGTTTGTACGTTTGTTTTGTGGATGTTGTTGTCAACAGTCCACGGTGTTCCACCATGTTTGTTCTTCTTCTTCTGGTTCTTCTTCTTCTTCGTGGGGTTTCATGGCGGTTGGCATCCAAATAGTTGAATTACCGCCCCCTTCTGTTAATCTAAATTTCTTATTTACAATCTATCACATAAACCAGTTTCTGTAATAAATGTAATCACAGAGCCTCTCCCAACATTATCCTCTGCTGCACTAATTAACCTTTTAAAAGTGATATAACTCCCACCTCCCTCAGCTCTTCCACCATAATAAAGGTATCTATGCTGCTACATTCAATTGGTTGATTGATAGATACTGTATGGAGCTGACCTGTTGACATTCCATATGTTGATCTGACCTCATCAAACCGTGTACATTCAAGACATGCTCCTTATATGGCCAGTACAGAATTCATTCCATGTTGATCTGACCCCCCATGCCAAAGCGCCAGCGCTCGTAGATGTATTTTATTATCGATTCTGACATTTCCAAAATGTCAGAATTGACAAAAGACATCTACAAGTCTAAATCTTAGGCTACCCCATACATCCCATCCTAGCATCCTACTAGATGTGTTTAGGTGTATTATTATAGGTAAATGTAGTTGTCATCAACAGCAGTAAGCATAAAACACAGGAACAGGTAAGAGTAAGATAGGACCCAATTATTTATATCCAAAATAAATAATATTGTATTTGTTGTATTGTGTGTGTACTAATGGCTATAGTGTGCTCAACAGGTCTCTTTATATATGAAAGGTGCTGCATGCTAGGGGGCGTGAGTGAGTTAGACCTTGATTGCAGGAGATTAGCTACAAGTTTAGTGTTCTTTTCATTTATCTTTGTAAAAGGAAGAAAAAGTAATCAAGCATTATTAGTTGAAACGAAACCGAAACTGGCGTGGACATTCATTTCTCCAGTAAATGCAAGCATCCGCCGTCTGACCGAGTGTCTCACAAATGGAAAAATATATATAATATAAGGATATGTGGTCACCAGTCCACATTCTAAATAAAATACATTAAAAATGTAATATTTAGTCTTAAGTTCTCAGACACAATTATAATAGGCCTACAACTTTATTTATAGAGCATTTATCAAAACAAAGTTACAAAGTGAATTACATCAAACAGAAGAAAAAAGCGAGAACACATAAATGTGCAGTTTTACTCACTTAAGTTACTGCTGGTTTGAAATCTATCCTACCAGGACTTCTAGTACTGTTACCGGTAGTTTTATATCCTACCAGGACCTCTAAGTACTGCTGGATTTTCTATGCTACCAGGACCTCTAGTACTGCTGGTAAGCAGGAGGACCAGCTTATAAACAAACCCCATTTCTGAACTATTGAGACCCTTGTAAAAGACACTTGTCATTTACACTTTACACTGTTTCTTTTGTGATGTGTACATACATGTGTATTTAAATAAATGTTTATATTTATAATTTTATCCAAGTATCTAAAGAGCACAAAGTACGTTTCTGAATGTGTCAAAGTATCCCGAGACTGTCGATCATTGACAGTCTGACAACCAAATATCGCGATACTACATGATACAAAAGCCAGAAAAAATATGGCGCTGTTAGATGCCTCAACAAAATTACACACTGTTCACATCGAAAAACAAGTGATAAAAAAAAAACCTATGATGCGTCTTCTTTTATATTCCTGAACCGATTAACTGACAAAGGAAACAATCCTTCAGAAATAGTGAGCGAGTAGAGGTCGTCGTCACGCCGGTAACCTTTTCCTTCATAATATGTAGTCCTTTCACATTCTATCCTATTTTTTTTATTGTTATTATTGTGTAATTCGTTATGTCAATGATTTGTAATTGTACTCTATGCCTGTAATAAATATGTAATAAAGTGAATTGATTATTCTGTTGATTACTTTTTAGATTAATCAAATATTTTTCAACATCAGAGCATCAGCAATGTATTATCGATTAACCACTTATTTTATACGTTGTCACACAACAGTGTTGTGCAAAAATAGTCAAAATAGCAGATTTAAATTTTACTGCACAATTTAACGCACATTGGTCCATTTCTGTTGCTCATACTGCCAAACAGAGTAAAAACAATCAGCTAGGATCATCCTAGTTTCGTTTTTGGTTGTTCAACCACAAGTCCAATGTATAACTTTTGCCCTCATCCAATAAGAAAGCACCAAACATCAATGCTCATTCATCTGTCCTTCATAATGGAAGCTTAGCTGATGCCTGATTTATGTACTGTAGACTTAGCTTTGTGCCTGTGTCGCACACCGAAAAGAGACGATTTACATCGGTTATAGATCTGCTATTGTCGGAGAGCACATAAGCCTGTGTAACTCAGCCTTGATGCACCATCACTTCACTGATCTGTTCTGTTGTAGTACAGGCATTATATGGGAAAAAAGGGGTCAACCTCCAACTAATTGCAAAAAAACCAAACTCAGCTGATTTTGTATCTTACATATGTCCTGAATAACATACAAAAAGTTGCCTGGAATTGTCTGAGGGGAAAGTGTTGAAAATGACCTGTACAGTATGGCCACCATAGACATCCAATATAAGGCAAATAATTTCAACATTTCCTTTTGCTTTAAGTAGCATGTGACATGTCAATCTAGGGTGATTTCACGATGCTGAGTCGATTCCATGCATTAGTTTTGCATAAAAACACTCCTTGGGCTAATAACGGCCATAGCCGTCATCACAAATATGATGAGGTCAGAAGTGGCTATGGCCGGTATTAGCCCAAGGAGTGTTTTATTCAGGACATATGTAAGATACAAAATCAGCTGAGTTTGGGTTTTTTGCAATTAGTTTGAGGTCAAATTACATTATTACTGGACTATTGTGTGGATGTTAACTCAGAGGCAACAAGTAACAGCATACATCACTGATCTGTTCTCTATCGTATGCTGGGGCTGTGCGAGCCCCCTTCTTGTTTTGCATGATTCTGCTGTTTTGCAGTTCGGCTCAGCACCAGAGACGGAGGATGAGCGTTATTGCTTTTTTTCAATGCTTTAGCAACAACGCCATCACGTGTGGATGCTGAGGTGTCTCTTCATGTGACTGGACTGCACAAAACACCTGCCACAGATGGGGCAGCGGAACGGCTTCTCGCCCGTGTGAACACGCTCATGGTTCTTCATCTGATGCTGATGGGAGAAGCGCTTGGAGCAGTGGCGGCAGCCGTAAGGCTTCTCACCCGTGTGCACGCGCTGGTGCAGCCGCAGGTTCTGGAACTTTCTGAAGGTCTTCCCACACAGCTCGCATCGGAGCGGTTGACCTCCGGCGTCATGGGCTGGCTGGGCAGGTAGTGCCATAGGTGGGATGGAGCTCAGGTGCCTGCTGAACTCCCTAGTGGAGGAAGCCGAAATTTCGTTGAGGGAAGACGACGACTGATTGTCTCCTCTGTGTGTCTGAGGGTGTAAAACCTGCCTTGGCGTTTTAATTGCAGAGAACGAGGAGGGGAAAGAGGAGAAGCCACCATAGGAAGTGGCACTAGTATTAACAACCAAACTTGACTTTAAACATGTAGTTCTGTCTAAGGTTTCTGTGCTCAGTGTCAGGGCTGAGCGTGCTGCTTCTAGCTCCTCCTCTCTCCCGTGTTTCTTGAGTCTCTGTTTGGCAGACCTGGTTATCCCATCCCTGTCTATTATGCTCCACTCTGAACTCATGTCTTCATCCACTTTAATTGGAACCGAATCCACCACCACCATATCGGGTTCCCAGTCCACATTACCAGCAAGGGGTGGAGCAACGTTACTCGACTCGCCAGAAACGTCTCCGCCCCGGTCCTCTGAAGCTCTGCCATCAGTGTTGCTCCCAGTTCTCCCCTCTTGATGTGGGCCTGAGTTATGTGGAGGGTCCAGAGAACAGTTCCCTGTGGTTAGGCTGCCAGCGTTATTCCACACCTCTATGCCTGCACCAGCTTCTGCCCACTCAGATGCACTGGTGAACAGGTTGCAGTCGTCGTGACGTGTGGTGGTGAATCTGTTATTGCGGTCAGATGATGGATGGTGGCTCTCTCTGTTTACATTTCCGTTACTATGGTGACGGGTGTTGAATTGCTGGTCGACGTGGTGAAGATGATTCTTAGGCTCTATAGCGAGGGTTCTAGGTATAGTGTTTGTTTCACTTCCATGCTCGACTGGGGGCTGAATGTCTGAAAGGAGAAGAGTAAAGTATCAGTTGGTTATTACATCTCTGAAATGTAAAGAGGATGAGCAAAGTAGGGCTGCAACAATCGTTTATCGTCTTTGCAATTATTCTATCGATTACTTTACTGAATAATTAAATAATCAATAATCATTTATAGTTTTTATAATTTTTTATATAAGTTTTTATAATGTGTTTTTGTATTATACCTCAATGAATCAATTAGCTATTATAATTAGTTCATCTCAGGATGGTGTCATACAATAATACAAAATAGCTCCGGAACACAATTATGACTCAAGAGGCTATAGGTCTATTTTTGAAAACCTTCGCTATTGTTTTAAAAAAGGGAAGAAGGGCCGTAGTGATATTCCCCCAAATTAATTTGATTGAATGGCTTGGATTCACGTTTAACGTACATTTGTACTGTATGTTAATTTCATTTCAAAGTTCGCACTGTATATTAATTGCATGACAGCTGGGTACTTGAAAGGATTGATGGATCATTTTCACCAGTACATTTACAAGCAAATACAACTAGAGAACATTCAATTCTAGAATATAACACACATTTTCTAATATTAACACAAAGAGCTAAAAAAAAAAGGAAACCCTACGGAATTACGGATAGCCTTCAACACTCAACACTTTTATTACCTTTGAGTGTGTCGTCGTCACCCTCCACCTTCAAGATGATAGGAAAGCCAGCGCCCGCATCCTCCTCCTCTCCTCCTGTTCCCTGTGTTGAGCTCTTGGTCGCGGGGTTACATCTGGCTCTGCTGGGCACTGAAGGTCCGCGGGTCACCTGTCACAATTAATACATAATGTAACGGACCCACAGGTAATACTTTTATCGTTTAGTATATATCCAGTGTTGTGAGACATTGGACAGGTCCATTAATTTGAAGAGATTGTGCCAACAACTGATTGAGGCTGATGAGCATTGGATGATTGGGGACCCAGCTCAGCTCAGGGTTAAAATCAAGGAAATGCTGCCTCAGTAGAGAGAAGGCTTGAAACAGACAGTACACAAATGGTGTGGCTGAAGTTTGTTGGTTATGGATGGCTAAAGCCAAATTCCAATACCCCAAATCTCGGCCACTCGCTCACTTTTGATGAATTGAACAATGTGGACCCTGTTGTAAACAAGTGTAATGCTTAATTGGGTCGTCCACTCACAGTTAACAGTCTTTGTATTGAGTTTGTGCTTAAAATGTACTGTAAATTCTACAAACTGTTAATAAATATTTCAATCAATCAATCAATCAATCACACTCGGCCACCCCAGCATGGTGGTGTTACGGTGAAATTGGTGACCTGCTAAAATATGTGACAATCATGTGTAGACAATTACATATGTCAGTGTCCGTCTGTCCAAACATAAATCATTGACGTTTGTTTATTAGCAGAGTTCAACCTAGTGGTATTTAAGCCACGTTATGTGAAGTCCACAAGATGGTCACATATTTCGGCAGGACACTAATTTCACTGTAACACCGCCATGCTGGAGTGACCGAGTGTGAGTGAGCGAGTGGCCGAGATTTGGGGTATTGGAATTTGGCTTGTGGAAAGGAATGGTCAAATGCCAACTAACCATGGAACAAACAGATGCCACACACACAGCACCTAGCTGGAAAGGGTATTCCAAGGTATTTTACTGATTTGCTTGCAATGTTGATATTGTTAGAATATTGATTGCAGATTGCAGGCTGTTTTATGTATTGTGTAATTTAGTGACTTTACTTTAGTGATGTATGGAAAATGTATCCTGTGTCTGAGATTTGAAATGCTTATGGATTATATTGTAGTTTTTTATGACCATTGATATATTGTATTCTATTCCTGTCCCAGTTCTACGTTGAATTTCAAATAAAGTGGCAATGAAACTGACTCAGACAGTTAAGGCCAGCTGGGTCTGCTACACATAATCACCATCTTAATTATTAAAGAAAAACAATTTCTTTGCATAATCATTAATAAGTCTTTTCCAAAGTATGTGTCACCTACAGCCACAATACTATCCCTAGAACATTTGTGATCTTACATACACCTCCACCATTCTCTGTCAGTGACAACTTTCCTACCAATTGTGTGCCCCATACATTTGTGCTTTCCAAAGGAAGTTTTGATGCGCTTAGTCCAGTCCTGTTCTCATCCCAGGCACCTCGCCTGTCTGTGTGGGGAAATTCTACTTCTCTGCCACCAAAATGTGGAATGCCCCGACACCATGTGAACACCAAACATGTGAATGACTCAGGCTTTCAAAACTAGCCTGAGAAACTATCAGGAGACCACAAGGGGACGTAAATGCAATTTCCCATAGAATGGAGGTGTCATTCACAGCTGATGTTTTCCCCTTTCTACATAGTATTTTGTATTTGTTGATGACATATAATTATAATAGTGGTTCTCAAACGTCTTTGTCTGAGGTCAACCCTGGATTAAGTGGTTAAACTGAAGTGATATTGATAAATATTCCAAATATAAATTTATCAACGTATTCTGCAGAACCCCTGGATTCTTTTTTCAACTATGCATGCACCTCATGGTACCACAGCACCTCAAAGGCCCTAAAAACAAGATTCCCAGACTCACCCGCTCATTTTGATAGGTTGGAATAGTTTAGGGTTGATACAGAGTACAGCAACTTACAATGGGCCTGGTTTACAAGATTCGCTACACCTCGAAGATACCCATGTAGTTGTACCTGTCAAAATACTTCCTTAATGTCATTGTCAACGAAACCAGAGGCAGTTCCACAAACCACGTTCAACCCAGATTCGGCTCAAACAAGCGGTTAAATTCATTTCGTTCCTATGCCACTAAAATGTGGAACGCCCTACCTAACAGATACCGTATGTGAATCCCTAGACTCTTTCAAAACCGCTCTCAGGTGCTGGCCCCTGTAAAAAAGGTTAAAGGTATGCCCCCCCACCCCCCTATTTTTCCTTTTTCTTGTGTATATTTGTATGTCTTTGGATGTTCACTTCAGTCTAGATAGAGGACCCTCATGTAAACAAAGTCTTTAGTGATTTTTCTGGTTTTATCCTTGTAGCATATTTTGTATTGACCTACCCTGGCATGGCCAAAATTGGCCATACAGTAGGCTACTAATATCACGGTGTAGATTTTTTTTTTTTTAAATGCTATGTTGATTAATTGAATTATGACCACAATGGAAACAAGTCCCCAGTACTTTTTTGTGTTATACTTTTAGCCTTAATGTCTGGCTGTACCTATTTCTGACGAATAAAGTATCAATCAAAATATGTTCCACGTCAAAATAATGTCATGGCTCGTGACTGGGTCGTGACAACCAGAAAGTCCTGGGCTCACATTATGCACGGCGCTGCTGTTGCGTCTCAGAGCGCTCAGTCTGTCCAGGTGGTGGTTGTTCCGTCTGGAAGTCTGGAACTTGGCGACCAGCAGCTTCCTCCTGAGGCCGTCTATCTCCCTCTGGTTCTGGGTGATCTCCAGTCGCAGCACCGCGTAGCCATCATCCACCAGCTTGCAGATCTCTGCCACCGCGCTGTTCGCCAGGACCTCGATCACCGCGGCCAGCTGGTTGTGGAACGAGTCGCTGCTGGTGGTAGACATGAGTGGATCTGATCACTTCAACAGTCGCTGTTGAAGAAGAAATGGGGTTGTTTTGTGGATGTTGTTGTCACCAGTCCACCATGTTTGTTCCTCTTCATTTTTCCGTTGTGCGATCATGCTAAAAGGGACGGGGTATTGTGGCCACCTACTGCATGGAGTGAAAACTGTAAGCTTGACTCACTCGATAGACCTGGATAGAGACCATTCTATTCGTTTCGCAGTTTGCATATCCGGTTCAAAAGCAGACACGGAAATGGTTTATATGTGTGCGTTTGTGTATGTGGAAATAACCGGATGCAGTAGGCGGGATTTTTGACCGGATTTGAACAGTGCATTCCAACCGTAATCATTTCATGGTAGGCCTATGTCTGTAGTCTGTAGTTCTGTAGTCCTGGTACAATCCTGGTACAATTATTATTGTAGTCACCTTAACGTTTTATTCATTATTTACTTTATCAGACTGTAGGCCTAAGGGTAAGGAGATTCAAAATAAAGATTAAATAAAAATAGTTAGGCATACAGTAGGTTCGGACACGGATACTTTTTATTTTGAGTGTTTATCAAAACAAACTTACAAAGTGATTTACATCAACTGCTTAACAGCAGTACTAGGACGGTCCTGGTAGGATATAAAACTAGCAGTACTAGAGGTCCTGGTAGGATATAAAACTAGCAGTACTAGAGGTCCTGGTAGGATATAAACCCAGCAGTACTAGAGGTCCTGGTAGGATATAAAACCAGCAGTACTAGAGGTCCTGGTAGGATATAAAACCAGCAGTACTAGAGGTCCTGGTTGGATAGATAGAAAGCCAGCAGTATAAAAGTGAGTAAACTGATCTCATGTAATGACTTTACTGTCAAATGAGGATTTGATTGGTTGTTGTGATTCAGTGGGCGCTCAGTCAAGGTGACCAATGAGCAGATCATCTTGTAACCTGGCTAGTGAGTAGAGGTTACAGGAGGAGTGGTCGTCACGGTAACAGTTTACTTCATTATGCAGTTCTTTCACATTCTATCCTCTCTCATTTTCTCTCATCTCGTCTAGGCCTGGGCTGCAATCCATTATCTTTTCTGATTATTCTGATGATTACTTTTTGGATTAATTCAATAATTGAGAAGCGCACTTTATTATTATCAGCATTAGGATTCTTTTATACACAATGGTGACGTGCAGAAATAGTGAAAATAGGCTGCAGATTTACATTTTACTTGTCAATTTAACGCACTATTGGCACATTTCTGTACCTGCATTATAAGGCAAAGAGAGTAAAAGTCTTCAGCTACGATCATCTTTTTGTCCAACATATGTACAACTTTGCCATAGTTATTCAACTTTTGCCCTTATCCAATAAGAAAGCAACACCCCATGTATCACCTCATTTATCTGTCATATGGAAGCTGATGCCTTATTTACGTGTACTTGTATTGCGCACCAAAAAACGACAATAGCAGATAGATATATAAATCGTGCATAAGCCTGTGTTACAACCCTGAAACTGGGAGGTTGGGGTTCGATCCCCGGCCGGGTCATATAAAAGACTGTAAAAATGGGACCCAATGCCTCCCTGCTTGGCACTCAGCATCAATGGGTTGGATTGGGGGGGTCAAATCAACTAATCAAAAAGATTCCAGAACACGGCACAGGAATCACCGGGAGCTCACCACTCCAGCGCGCCTCCTAGGCTGCGGCTCACCACTCCAAGAGATGGGTCAAATGCGGACAACAAATTTTCACTGCGGTAATGTGTGACAAATCGTACGACTTTGATACTGATCCGTCATCTATCGTTTGCTGATGCTGTGCAAGCCTCCTTCCTGTTTTGCAGGGCTCCAGACTAACTGTTTTTCACCAACGTCCCGGAACCGTCCCAAAATACAATTTGAACTGTCCTGAAGTAAATGTATACAGTCCCGGAAAAAAAGTCAAAAAAAAAGCACCACTCAAATTGCGAAATTAATAACTGTATTCCTATTCTAATAGAAATACAATACATGCATTATTTGTTTGGTTCATGTTTCTTCTGTAGATACACTGATTTAGTCAACATGCTCCCAGATGAAAAATAGGGCTTGGTTAAAAATGTTAATCAAATTAATTAGAGGCTTTGTAATTAATTAATCTAAATTAATCACAATATTTGACCTGAGAACATTGATATTTATTTTCAAATGGATTTTGTAGTACCAGTGAATCAAAGAATAGTGACTACAGTAGCTTATAAAACTTTGGTGTAGGCTACTTGATCAAGACCAACAGATAACGTGCAGCTATGCAGGTAGTCTATGAATACTCAAATGTCTATTACATGGGTGGCATGAGAAAACTAATAAAAACTACTTTATTAGGGGGAATACTAAGACGAAGGAATAAAATCAATAAAAACTGTGGAATAGGAGCGTTTTGGGGTGTGCATTCCACAGTGTTGGGGCAGCAATTCCAGAACAATCCGAGCATTAGAAAACACTAAAAGGGTAGTGTGTGCGTTGTTGTTGTCAACTTGTCTGACTGACGGCACTGCAAAAGTCTTTGCAGCACTGCTAGTCTCATGCTGATCAGCGCTGCACACGATATGCACATTTTCAGTAGTCCCGAAACCGTCCCGAATGAGATAAATTTAAGTCCCAAATCGATATTTTACAGTCCCCGTCGAGACGCAGTTAATTTCGAGCCCTGCTGTTTTGCATAATTCTGATGTTTTGCAGTTCGGCTCTGCACCAGAGACAGAGGCTGTGCTTTATTTCTTTCAATGCTGTAGCAACAACGCCATCACTTGTGGATTCTGAGGTGTCTCTTCATGTTGCTGGTCTGCACAAAGCCCCTGCCGCAGATGGGGCAGCGGAACGGCTTTTCTCCGGTGTGAACGCGCTCGTGGTACTTCAGCTGATGCTGGCGGGAGAAGCGCCTGGAGCAGTGGCGGCAGCAATACGGCTTCTCGCCCGTGTGCACGCGCTGGTGCAGCCGCAGGTTCGGGAGCTTTCTAAAGGTCTTCCCGCAAAGCTCGCAACGGAACGGTTGACCTTCGGCGTCACGGGCTGGCTGGGCAGGTAGCGCCATAGGTGGGATGGAGCTCAGGAGCCTGCTAAACGTCCTAGCGGAGGAAGCGGCAATTTCGTTAAGGGAAGACGACGGTGGATTGTCTACTCGGTTTGCCTGAGGGTGTAAAACCTGCCCGGGGGTTTTGGTTGCAGAGAACGAGGAGGGGAAAGAGGAGAGGCCGCCATAGTAAGTGGCACTAGTATTAACAACCACACCTGACTTTAAACCTGTAGTTCTGTCTAAGGTCTCTGTGTTCCGTGTCGGGGTTGAGCGCGCTGCTTCCAGCTCTTCCTCTCTCCCGTGTTTCTGGAGTCTCTGTTTGGCAGACCTGGTTATCCCATCCCTGTCTATTATGCTCCACTCTGAACTCATGTCTGCCTCCACTTTAATTGGAACAGAATCCATCACCACCATATCGGGTTCCCAGTCCAGATTACCAGCCAGGGGTGGAGCAACATCACTTGATTCTCCATAAACGTCTCCTCCCCAGTCCTCTGAAGCTCCAGGAGAACCCTCTCTGCCATCAGTGTTGCTCCCAGTTCTCCCCTCTTGATGTGGGCCTGAGTTATGTGGAGGGTCTATAGAACAGTTCCCTGTGGTTAGGCTGCCAGCGTTATTATTCCACACCTCTATGCCTGCACCAGCTTCTGCCACACTGGTGAACAGGTTGCCATCGTCGTGACTTGTTGTGGTGAATCCCTTGTTGCGGTCAGATGATGGATGGTGACTCTCACTGTTTATATTTCCGTCACTATGGTGACGGGTGTTGAATCGCTGGTCGACGCGGTGAAGATGATTCTCAGGCTCTACAGTGAGGGTTCTAGGTGTAGTGTTTGCAGATGCCCTGTTCGTTTCACTTCCATGCTTGACTTGGGGTTGAATGTCTGAAAGGAGATGAGTAAATTATCAGTTAGTTATTACATGAAATGTAAAGACGATAAGCAAAGTAGGGCTGCAACTATCATTTATCGTCTTTGCAATTACTGAATAATTAATCAAGAATCATGTATAGTTTTAAATTTTGTTTTTGTATTATAGATCATTTAATCGTTTAGCGTGATTAACCACTTGTGCCCCATCTTAAGATGGTGTCATATAAAAAAGCTCCAGAACGTCACAATTATGTCTATAAGCTATAGATCTGCTATTTTTGAAAACCTTCGCTATAGTTTTTAAAAAGTGGAAATGGGCCGTAGTGATTTTACCCCAAATCAATTTGATTGAATGGCTTTGATTCACTTGTTTTTATACAGTTTTTTGTACTGTAGATTAATTTAATTTCACAATGACAATTCTCTTGTTCAATTATGCCCTGATTTACATATGATATGATGTTCTCAACATGGGGAAAGCTGGGTACTTGACAGGGTTAAAAAAGGAGAAGGCATGCGTAAACATGGAGTGCTGTCACTGTGGGGAATGGGGACTTTCTTCATCTCGATAAACTTGTAAACGAAGGAGGTCGGATTCATTTTGTGCTGCCGCCTGCGCTGTGCCTCCACATGCCCAAAAGAACCGTGTGTGCTGTGCAAGTGTGTGCACACAGAGTGAGAGACGTCTAGTCCCTGACACATTACTCGAAGTATAATTTTAACGCCATAGATTTCACTGTGTAGTTTATGAATTCAACACATTTGATAAAGTTCCCTGCTGCGTTTCCAATTGCTGCGGATAACAGCGCAGTGCGAAGGCAAACGCAGCAAATTAAATATGCAAGAATGTTGCAACTTCTCCGCACACTCGCATCGATTCTACCGAATTAGAGGTGACCGTGAGAATGTCTCTGTAGCTGATGGGTGCAGATTCTTGAAGATCCATGAAAAAAGGGAATATCAACACTCTAGACTAGAGTATAGTTTATTATGAGTTTCTTTATTAATGAATACACAGCAGCAGTCTACCTAGAGAAGCGGACGTAGGCCTTCGTCAGCGTTTCAAACTAGAGTATGTCTAACAAAGATAACTAGCTAGCCAAGTGACAGAACACAGCTGGGTCTCATTTGTGAAATCAATTCACTAAGGTTACACATTCAGTATTAAAGTATTTTTCATATTTTACAGTACCATAAACCAAACTATTCAATTACAAAAAAACAATGTCCGTTTCTCTAGACTGCTGCTTCATTAAAGGGATAGTTCAGTTTGTTTTAACTTAAACTGTATGAAATACTTGCAACTGTATTAATTGATTTTGGTCTGGTTTTGGTCAATATGGTCAGAAACTATACTCATGAGAGTGCGGAATAACGCCTTTTTCATTATCTTTTTTAACTTTACAGGGTTCCCAGTGCCACGATTGATTTCACCACTACATGTACAAGCAAATACAACTATAGAAGATCAATTATATAACAATGGCTATTTTAATAGGAATTCTAGACAAAAGAACATTCTTTTATAATAATGCATGTCCTCAGATTGGGATCCTAGAGTTAAAAAAGAAACGTCCCTCCAGTGCCACTTAAAAATGATTGATGGATCATTTCCACTACTACAACTAGAGCTTTTGAAAGGACTGTTATCAAGGAATTGTAGACAAAATAACACATTATTTTCTAATAATAGCACATGTTAAAAGAAAGAAAGAAAAAGGTTTTATGCAGGAGACCTGTAGGAAACCCTATGGATAGTCTTCAACATTCTTCAGGGTTTCAGATCAATTATGATCAAAATGTGCTCAAATGTGAGCTTTTTAAAGTGAGTTGCGATGCCCAACACCAAAGACGGAGGTTGTGCGTTATTTTTGTGTTAATGTTTTTATTACCTTTGAGTGTGTTGTCGTCACCCTCGACCTTCAAGATGATAGGAAAGCCAGCGCCCAAGCCCCCCTCCTCTCCTCCTGTTGCCTGTGTTGAGCTCTTGGTCGTGGAGTTACATCTGGCTCTGCTGGGTGCTGAAGGTCCACGGGTCACCTGTCACAATAAATACATAATCACCATCTTAATTATTCAAGAAAATCTAATTTATTTTGCATAATCATGCATCATCCATTCTTCTGCATGAATTAATTTGTTGAATATATGATATTTCCACAATTTTTAAAACATTAGTATAAAAGTATTAAATGCATAGGCTGTTTGACCATAATACATAGCATTTGTATATGTATTTGATACATAGTATCAAAGTATTCTGCAGCACCCCTGGACTTGCGTCACAGCACCCACTTTAATTTCAGAGACTTTTGAGAGACTGACAGGAGCCCTCATAAAAGGTTTCTTCGATTATGCATGCACCTCATGGTACCACCTCAAAGGCCTTTTAAACAAGGCTCCAGACATCCCAAAATAAAACAAACTAGAACCCACCTAACCACCGCTCATTTTGACAGGTTGGAATGGCTAAGGGTTAACGACAGAGTACAGCAACTTGCAATGAAGATTCGCTACACCTCTAAGATACCCATGTACCTGTCAAAATACTTCCTTGATGATGTCAACGAAGGCCATGATCATGTAGCAGTATGGGCTTTGGGTTCCCTCAGAGCCATCTAATAGAAGAGTTCCGATATAGATGGGGCAGACAAGAACCCAGACAACGAAGGGTATGGCTCATTCATAGTCTGGTTTTTCGGTGAAGAGCAAACCACCGCTATCCCCAGCCCTTCTGTCTGTTTTTACTCACCACCGCTCCACGTAGGCTTATAATACCGGTATGTGAATCCCTCCCTAGCTCTGGTCCATAGATAGATCTATAGCCTATGGAGCAGACCTAGTGAATCCCTAGAATTATTCAAAACCGCTCTAGGGCGCCTGCAGAGTAATCAAACAATATGTTCCACGCCCAAATAATTTCATGTTCACATGGGCTCACATGATGCACGGCGCTGCTGTTGCGTCCCAGAGCGCTCAGTTTGTCCAGGTGGTGGTTGTTCCGTCTGGATGTCTGGAACTTGGCGACCAATAGCTTCCTCCTGAGGCCGTCTATCTCACCCTGGTTCTGGGTGATCTCCAGCCGCAGCATCGCGTAGCCATCATCCACCAGCTTGCAGATCTCTGCCACCGCGCTGTTCGCCAGGACCTCGATCACCGCGGCCAGCTGGGCGTGGAAAGAGTCGCTGCTGGTGGTAGACATGAGTGGATCTGAACACTTCAACAGTCGCTGTTGAAGAAATAGGTTTGTTTTGTGGATGTTGTAGTCAACAGTCCAGTGAGTCCACCATGTTTGTTGTTGTTCTGCCTTTTTCCATTTCCGGTGCGATGCTAAAAGGGTATGGATTTAGATTCGATTGAGGCCACCTACTGCATGGAGTAAAAACTGCAACTAGTTTTAATGGCAAATGTAGCTGTCATCAACAGTTTTAACAGATTAAAGGATAAAGAGTAAGATACAAAAAAATTATATATATATATATATATATATATGAATGAAAGGAGCCAGTTTAGGTTTAGGATGCCTCTCGGGCGTCTCCCTAGGGAGGTCCTTGACGCACGTCCCACTGGGAGGAGATCCCGGGGCAGACCAAGGCGCAGTTGGAGGAAATACATTGACCAACTGGCCTTGGAACGTCTCCGGATCCCCCAGGAGGAAGTCATTAATGTTGCTCTGGAGAGGGAAGTCTGGAGCACTCTGGAGCTGTTGCCCCCGCGACCCGACTACGGATAAGCGGTTGAAGATGGATGGATGGATGGATATTATGGATATATATATATATATGGTTAGGCATAGGCAGTAGGCTCAGACTCAGAAAGCCTGGTCTGTGTTCCAAAATCGGCGTATGAACAGGTCTGGACCGGTTGGTAAAATAAGTCATTATGTAGTCAATGATTTGTAGTCATCTGGCAGGAAACCACAAGGCGGAATCAGAAGTACCCAAAATAAGTCACCACGATCGTAATTTTAGTTCCTACCCAATAAAATAGAATTTCCCCGTGGGACAACAAAGACAAAGGTATACAGACGCTAAATAGTCTGAATGTACACTCACATTTATACTTCTGCTAAACTACAATGCATCAATGATTTTATTGGGTAGGCCCTAAAATTATGATCGCAGTATCAAGTATTTTGGGTACTTCTGATTCTGCCTTGTGTTTTCCTGCCAGATGACTACAACATGATGAAAGGTACAGCATCCTCTCCTGACCTGATCATAAACCCGAGATGGAATGCTGCCCAGGCTAGACACAATAAGAAAACTTGATTATTTTTGTGTTCATCAAAACAAAGTTGCAAAGTGATTTGCATCAACCAGAAGAGAAATCTAACGGACACATGAGAAAACATGATGTATGCACAATGTGCAGTTTGAAATGCAAAAACATTGAGTTTTACGCACTTTAATACTGCTGGCATTTTATCTATCCTAGCACCAGGAACTCTAGTACTACTGGTTTTATATCCTACCAGGACCTCTACTACTGCTAGTTTTATATACTAGTAATCCTACCAGGACCTCTAGTACTGGCACAGTGGCACTGCTAGTTTTATATCCTACAAGGATCTCTAGTACTGCTGGTAAGCAGGTGGACCAGCTTATGAATAAACACTATTTCCAAACGACTGAGACGCTTCTAAAATACTCGCTCCAGGAAAATAAGACCTATCACACATTGTTTTCTGCTGTGTTGCTTTTGGATGATTTATTGAAGTATGTAAAGAGTGTTTCTGAACGTGTCAACGTATCCCATGACAGTCTGACAACAAAACATTGCGATACTGCAGAGCCAGAAACAATACTCAATAAAACTATGTACTGTGCACATCGGGGAGAAAAATAGCTAACAACCTGTGATGTCTTCTTTTATATTCCTGAACCGATTAACAGACAAATGACACAATCGTTCAGAAATAGTGATTGTTCACAAGCTGGTCCAGCTGACTCTCATTGACTCCACTGTATTCCACCAAATTTCAGGATCCCGTTTGCCTCCCATGAGTGTCAATGGTGCATGCTCGGCCCATGGCCTGACCGTGCCTTGGCTTCTACTATCGATAACCTTGATTTCCACTGATCTGATATGACTTACTGTCAAATGAGGATTTGATTGGTTGTTGTGAATCAGGTGAATGAATGAATGAAAAACTTTATTCCGAACATGATAAAATTAGACAAAAAAGTCAAAGAATTTAAATAAGTGCAATATAGAAAAATAAAATATTCCCAAAACAAAAACAACAACAAAAAGCAAGCCTCACTGGCCACAAGTATAATTATTATAATTTTACTTTTATATGTTCGGAAAGGAGTAGGGAGAAGTAAAAAACTTAAAATAACCCTACCCCTCTATAACTTATTTCAGCGTCATCGCTTGACGTCAGTACATACATACCAACATGGTATAAACTGAATAAAATAATTCACTCAATCAAGGTGACCAATGAGCATGTTGTAAATCAGAAGGCGCTCAGTCAAGGTGACCAATGAGCATATCAGCTAGCAACCTGGCTAGCAATGACTCCATTATGCAGTCCTTTCACATTCTAACCTCTCATCTGGTCTCATCTCATCTAGGGCTGCAACTATCCATTATTTTTCTCTGATTATTCGGTCGATTACTTTTTGGATTAATTTAATAATTGAGAAGTGCACTTTTTTATCAGCATTTTATTATCGATTTACCACTTATTTTATACACAACAGTGATATGCGCAAATAGTGAAAATAACATTTACTTTAGTACTTTTCAATTTAACGCACTATTGGCCCATAAAAGTCAGCTACGATCATCTATTTGTTTTTGGTTGTTCCCCAAAAGTCCAACGTATATACAACTTTGCCATAATTATGTAACTTTTGCCAGCAACAAATGCATCACCTCATTCTTCTGTCCTCTGTCATATGGCAGCTGATGCCTTAGCTGTGTACCTGTATTGTGCACCAAAAAGCCAGTGTTACAACCAATCGGATCACTGATCTGTCATCTATCAAATGCCGATGCTGTGCGAGCCCTTCCTGTTTTGCATGATTCTGCTGTTTTGCAGTTCGGCTCAGCACCAGAGGCGGAGGATATGTGTTATTTCTTTCAATGCTGTAGCAACAACGTCATCACGTGTGGATTCTGAGGTGTCTCTTCATGTTACTGGACTGCACAAAGCACCTGCCACAGATGGGGCAGCGGAATGGCTTTTCTCCGGTGTGAACGCGCTCGTGGTTCTTCAACTGATGGTGGCGGGAGAAATGCTTGGAGCAGTGGCGACAGCCGTACGGCTTCTCGCCCGTGTGAACGCGCTGGTGCAGCCGCAGGTTCTGTAACTGTCTGAAGGTCTTCCCGCACAGCTCGCATCGGAACGGTTGACCCCCGGCGTCACGGGCTGGCTGGGCGGGTAGCGCCATAGGCAGGATGGAGCTCAGGAGCCTGCTAAACTCCCAAGCGGAGGAGGCGCCAATTTCGTTGAGGGAAGACGACCGATTGTCTCCTCGATTTGCCTGAGGGTGTAAAACCTGTCTGGGGGTTTTGATTGCAGAGAATGAGGAGGAGAAAGAGGAGAGGTCACCGTAGGAAGTGGCACTAGTATTAACAACCAAACTTGACTTTAAACCTGTAGTTCTGTCTAAGGTCTCTGTGCTCAGTGTCGGGGTTGAGCGCACTGCTTCTAGCTCCTCCTCTCTCCCGTGTTTCTTGAGTCTCTGTTTGGCAGACTTGGTTATCCCATCCCTGTCTATTATGCTCCACTCTGAGCTCATGTCTGCCTCCACTTTAATTGGAACAGAATCCACCACCACCATATCGGGTTCCCAGTCCATATTACCAGCCAGGGGTGGAGCAACGTTACTCGGGTCGCCATAAACGTCCCCTCCTCGTTCTGCTGAAGCTCCAGGAGAACCCTCTCTGCCATCAGTGTTGCTCCCAGTTCTCCCCTCTTGATGTGGGCCTGAGTTATGTGGAGGGTCCAGAGAACAGTTCCCTGTGGTTAGGCTGCCAGCGTTATTCCACACCTCTATGCCTACACCAGCTTCTGCCCACTCGGATGCACTGGTGAACAGGTTGCAGTCGTCGTGTCGTGTGGAACTGGTGAATCTGTTATTGCGGTCAGATGATGGATGGTGGCTCTCTCTGTTTACATTTCCATTACTATGGTGACGGGTGTTGAATTGCTGGTCGACGCGGTGAAGATGATTCTCAGGCTCTACAGGGAGGGTTCTAGGTGTAGTGTTTGTCTCACTTCCATGCTTGACTGGGGGTTGAATGTCTGAAAGGAGAAGAGTAAATTATCATTAACACATTTCTGAATTGTAAAGAGGATGAGCAAAGTAGGGCTGCAACTATCATTTATTGTCTTAGCAATTATTCTATCGATTACTGAATTAAATAATCAAGAAGCATGTATATTTGTATGTGTTTTTCATTATAAATCAATGAAATTAGCATGACTTTTTTGGAAAACCGTTGCTATTGTCTTTAAAAAGGGGTAAAGCCATATATTAGCCATGAGTTCCCCCCAAATCTATTTTGATTGAATGGCTTGGATTCACATGTTTTAATGTACATTTGTACTGTATATTTATAATTATTTCATTTCACACTGTATAATTTCATTTCACACGTTTTACAGTATTCAGGGAGGTTCAACTGGGGACAAGTTCTCTTTTTCAGAAAGTCCCTGATTTACATATTATCCCATTTTGGGGCGGGAACCCCTTTTGGTGTTTTAAACATTATGTTGTAATTTAGCTATTGAAAAATAGCAGATCTACAAGCTCATATGTCTGCTATGAGCTTGTAGGTCTGCTATTTTTGAAAAATCGTGAAAATATTTATTTCAGAAAACTGGAGGATTCAGAAGATTTTTTTACATTTTCGACGTCAGGCCTGAATGGGTTATATGATGTTCTCAACATGGGGACAGTTGGGTACTTGACTGGGTTGACTTCTGAATTCAAGGCATAACAGTTGTGTTTAAAGTGAGTTGCGAGCCCCCTTCTCTTGCATCATTATGATTCTGCTGTTTTGCAGTTTGTCTCAGCACCAAAGAGTTTTTGTCTTAATGTTTGTATTACCTTTGAGTGCGTTGTCGTCACCCTCCACCTTCAAGATGATAGGAAAGCCAGCGCCCCCGTCCTCCTCCTCTCCTCCTGTTCCCTGTGTTGAGCTCTTGGTCGCGGGGTTACATCTGGCTCTGCTGGGCGCCGGAGATCCACGGGTCCCCTGTCACAATTATTACATAATCACCATATCTTAATAAATAATCAAAGTTATTTTGCATAATCATTAATCTGTCTTTGCATCAAACTACCATAACACTGCATTCCTTTCAATCATGTCATACTCTTCATTAATCACTCTGTGTACATAAGTATGAAAGTATCTGTTTTGACTCGAGTCTCAGGTATTTTTCCATTGTTCCATCTGCATACTTTCTCATCAACAGACTACCGCACCTTAATGTAAACCATACCAAACTATTTAAGCTACGTTGATGAACACAAAACCAATTTAGCTTGTCTCCTCCTGTCATCAAGTAACATTAACACTGTCCTCTGAGAAGCCATCTATCTATATACTTCAATAACGTAATAGTTAATATGATGTATAATACACTCATCTTTGCAACTAAGTGGCCCTTTTTCTCCTGCAACTGTACTGATAAGACCCATCACCCAATCATTGAAATCTCAATCATGGAATAAACTTGGACAGACTATGCATATGCCACCGTAGATCTGAAATTTTCAAATACATTTGAAAACTTGAAATGAGACATTTTGCATAGTGAGTACTTTCTACTCTTGGTACTTTAAGTACAATTCAGGCAGATGGAAAATGTCCATTTGGATCAATGGGCTGTCAATGGAGGGTATTGCAACTCTAGATTCATCCTAGCCCCTTTCGGGACCCTACGTAAAACTTTTTTGATATTTTGTTGAGTTTTACGTTGGGTCCCTGCTCACTACTGTATTTTCGTATGGAAATTCCTAAATGCGGATGTGGAGATTCTCTCTAAAATAGGACCCGCGGCATGTGACGCCATTATTTTCCTTGAGTTATTCTGAAATCGGTAACTTTAAGTAGCTATACATCCAGCTGCGAATATCTCCTGTGGCGCGGAAGCCGTTAAGTATTTTTAATCTTTGTTTGACCGATTTGGTCGCTTTATTTCTTCTTGTTTGTTTACCGATTATTGTACCGCCTCCCGGTGTGCGGTTGGCTTGTGAGGCTACGTCCCTGCCTCTGATCTGCTGTGTCATAGCTATAGCGCCACTAGCTAGCCAGATAGGCGGTACAATGAGGTGTCAATAAACAAGGAAGGAAAAGAATAATCCAAGCTTCCAAATCGGGCAAACATATATTAAAAATACTTAACGGCTTCCGCGCCACAGGAGATATTCGCAAAGTTATGTATGTGTACTTATACTTTACATATTCAGAAAGCCTCATACTGAAGAATATCGTCAAAGAGCGCGGGGAGGCGTTTTAACATGTAAACATGAGCCAGTAAATGTTTTAATCAGGTGGCATGGACGACGTGGAACAGGACCCAATGCACTGGGTCGAACAAATGTCAGAAACTTCAGTAGCATTTGGGTTCTGCTTGGAGGGCTAGATTCATCCTAGCCCAAACATTTAGACTCTCGTAGAGGTTTTTTCGTTAAAACGTCAGAATCGAAAAAAAATCTAAATGTTTGGGCTAGATTCATCCCATTATTTTTTTTAAACAATCTAGTGTTGCAAATTGCGGCTATCCTGGGCTAGTGGGCTCACATGCAGGGCGCTGCTGTTGCGTCTCAGAGCGCTCAGTCTGTCCAGGTGGTAGTTGTTCCGTCTGGATGTCTGGAACTTGGCGACCAGCAGCTTCCTCCTGAGGCCGTCTAACTCCCTCTGGTTCTGGGTGATCTCCAGCCGCAGCACCGCGTAGCCATCATCCACCAGCTTGCAGATCTCTGCCACCGCGCTGTTCGCCAGGACCTCGATCACCGCGGCCAGCTGGGCGTGGAACGAGTCGCTGCTGTTGTTGGTAGACATAATGTGGATCTTATCACTTCAACAGTCACTGTTGAAGAATAAATTGATTTGTTGTGGATGTTGTTGTCAACAGTCCACCATGTTTGTTCTTCTTCTGCGGTCTGCCTAAAAGGGTACTACTATTTATTAGAGATTCTTTAGGCCACCTACTGCTTGGAGTGAAAACTGCAACTAGCTTGACTCACTACTGGGATATAGATCAGATATTCGTTTGCAGTTCCGATTCTAAAACTGATGCCGAAATGGTTTGTATGTCACATAACATACCGTAATACAAAATAAAGTAATCCTGAACCTGTAGGCTATCTTAAAAGTAGCTTCCCCCAACACTGATAATGTGGATTAAACTAAAGGATCACAAAATTATCTTTGTTTTGTACAGTATTTCCACTTTTAAATTAAATACTTTTGTCTTTTCATTCTAATATTGATATTGGGGTGGCTGTGGCTCAGGAGGTAGAGCAGGTAGTCCAATGATCCCTGGGTCGGCGGTTCGAATCCCGGCTCCTCCTGTCCACATGCCGAAGTGTCCTTGGGCAAGACACTGACTGAACCCACATTGCCTCCAATGAGTTGGTCGGTGTGAGCTTGCCACCATTGGTGTGTGAAATGTAAAATGTGGGATGTGAGGACGCTGCCTGGCGTCGACTGTTCACCGCTTCACCTCCCAATGAATGAAGAATGAACCATTGTAAAGCGCTTTGAGCACTTGGAAAAGCGCTATAAAAATGCAATTTATTATATTGTAAATGCTTTTTCTATGTTTGAAATTCTTATGTTCATTTTTGTGTCGGGTTCAGTTGAGGTACCAGTTGCAAGTCAGTTCAAGATGGGTCATTTTTAAAGAGCAGAGCTCTACAGACCAGAACAAAAGACATGCGTTTATGCATTTGGAAATAACAAGATTTTTGACAGGATTTGAACTGCTTTCCAACTGTAATCTTTTCATGTTTATCTTGTTCTGTAGCCTAGTCCTGGCTGGTACAAGGATTATTGTATGAACGTTTTATTCATTATTTACTTTATCGGACTGTTAGACAAGTCAACCTGCTGGACCGCAACATAAAAATGCTTTTATTTCTCATGCCTTGTTTGAGATCACAAATTAATTCTCAGTGCAGTCTCTGTACATACCATCCTATACCAGCAAGCAGACGTGTGTGTGCGTGTGTGAGAGATAAGCTAAATCTGTAGGCCTATTCCCTATTGGCAAATTGTCATCAGCAGTAAGATTAAAACACAGGAAAGGGTAATAAGATTCAAAACAAAATAAAGATTAAATTAAATGCATAATGCATTCAGTCGGTTTGGCACAACAATAATAATACATTTTTTGTGTTTATCAAAACAAAATTACAAAGGGATTTACATCAACCGCTTACCAGCAGTACTAGAGGATAGGATATCAAATTAGCAGTATTAGAGGTCCTGGTAGGATATAAGACCAGCAGTACTAGAGGTTCTGGTAGGATATAAAACCATCAGTACTAGAGGTCCTGGTAGTATATAAAACCATCAGTACTAGAGGTCCTGGTAGGATATAAAACCATCAGTACTAGAGGTCCTGGTAGGATATAAAACCATCAGTACTAGAGGTCCTGGTAGGAGATAAAAAACCATCAGTACTAGAGGTCCTGGTAGCGTGCTCCGAAAAACTATCCGGGTTGTGCAAGGACATGCTGTGATAGGCCAGTAGTGACTTCGAACTTCGCAACGCTCGATACAGCAACTTGCTCGCTTTAGCTCACTTGGTGGTGTCTCATGTTGCTCAAGTTCGCTTGAGACAGCGAGCCTCCGTTGTGGTCTACTCTAGTCCATCGAGTCATATATTCAAGCACAACCCGGCTAGGAATGTCGCGTCCTGGTTGGATAGATAGAAAGCCAGAAGTATTAAAGCGAGTAAACTGATATCATGTAATGATTTTACTGATTATTCTGTTGATTACTTTTTGGATGAATTGAATAATTGAGAGGCACACTTTTTTATTATCAGCATCAGCATTTTATTATTGATTTATCACTTATTTGACACTTTACCCTTTATTTATACACAACGGTGGCGTGCAAAAATAGTGAAAATAGCAGATTTACATTTTGCTGTTCAATTTAACGCGCTATTGTAGTAAAATTCTTCAGCTACGATTATCTTTTTGTTTTTGGTTGTTCCCCAAAGTCCAACATATGGACAACTTTGCCATATATTGAACTTGTACCTCATCCAATAAGAAAGCAACACCCCATGCATCACCTCATTTATCCGTCCGCTTTATCTGTCATGCCTGATTTACATGTACTTACTGTAGCTGTGTGCATGTATTGCGCATCAAAAACAGCCAATTTACATCTATTAGAGATATGCTATTATCGGAGTGCATAAGCCTGTGTTACAACCAATCGCCATCACCTCACCGATCTGTCATCTATAATCGTAATTCGTATGACGATGCTGTGCAAGCCTCCTTCCTGTTTTGCGTGATTCTGCCATAGACATATATAAAGGCTAGATGGCTCAAGGCAGAGTCTCTGACGTAGTTCACCCGGCGCCGGCGGCCATCTTGCTTCGGGGCTACAGTACAGTATGTTCTATGGCAGCTCAAACATAAACAGTCCTAACTCGCTCAAATTTTGACGGAATTACAAACGGGTTGGTTTATTTACAAACGTTGTCAACGTGGCTATGATTCAGGACGCTTATCTGCTTAATTTCGTTTTTTATATGAACGTCGTATAAAAGCACGTCTCTGACGTTTATAACAAACCAAAGCGTTTGAAAATCGGTTGAAAATTGAGCAAGTTATGGTTATTTTAAAAGTATTGCCCCAAAAACACAATGTTATGCTGCCCCGAGGTAAGATGGCCGCTACGTAACAACGTCACTCTCCATTGGCCAGAGCGTGGGTGAGCCATCTAGCTTTCTTATATATATCTATGGATTCTGCTATTTAGCAGTTCGATTCAGCACCAGAGGGCAGAGACGGAGGATGTGCGTTATTTCTTTCAATGCTGTAGCAACAACGCCATCACGTGTGGATTCTGAGGTGTCTCTTCATGTGACTGGACTGCACAAAGCACCTGCCACAGATGGGGCAGCGAAATGGCTTTTCTCCGGTATGAACGCGCTCGTGGTTCTTCATCTGATGCTGGCGGGAGAAGCACTTGGAGCAGTGGCGACAGCCGTACGGCTTCTCGCCCGTGTGAACACGCTCGTGGTTCTTCATCTGATGCTGGTGGGAGAAACGCTTGGAGCAGTAGCGACAGCCGTATGGCTTCTCGCCCGTGTGCACTCGCTGGTGCAGCCGCAGGTTCCGGACCTTTCTGAAGGTCTTCCCGCACAGCTCGCAACAGAGCGGATGACCTCCGACGTCACAGGCTAGCTGGGTAGGTAGCACCACAGGTGGGATGGAGCTCAGAATCCTGCTAAACTCCCTAGAGGAGGAAGCTACAATTTCATTGAGGGAAGACGACTGATTGTCTCCTCTGTGTGCTTGAGGGTGTAAAACCTGCTCCATGTTTTTGATTGCAGAGAACGAGGAGGGGAAAGAGAGGTCACCATAGGAAGTGGCACTATTAACAACAACCAAACTTGACTTTAAACCTGTAGTCCAGTCTAAGGTTTCTGTGCTCAGTGTCAGGGTTGAGTGCGCTGCTTCTAGTTCCTCCTCTCTCCCGTGTTTCTGGAGTCTCTGTTTGGCAGACCTGGTTATCCCATCCCTGTCTATTATGCTCCACTCTGAGCTCATGTCTGCCTCCACTTTAATTGGAACATAATCCACCACCACCATATCGGGTTCCCAGTCCAGATTACCAGCCAGGGATGGAGCAACATTACTCAGGTCACCAGAAACGTCTCCTCCCCGGTCCTCTGAAGCTCCAGGAGAACCCTCTCTGCCATCAGTGTTGCTCCCAGTTCTCCCCTCTTGATGTGGGCCTGAGTTATGTGGAGGGTCCAGAGAACAGTTCCCTGTGGTTAGGCTGCCAGCGTTATTCCACACCTCTATGCCTGCACCAGCTTCTGCCCACTCAGATGCACTGGTGAACAGGTTGCAATCGTTGTGGCGTGTGGTGGTGGCGAATCTGTTATTGTGGTCAGATGATGGATGGTGGCTCTCTCTGTTTACATTTCCGTTACTATGGTGACGGGTGTTGAATCGCTGGTCGACATGGTGAAGATGATTCTCAGGCTCTACAGCGAGGGTTCTAGGTGTAGTGTTTGCAGAATGAGATGCCCTTGTGTTTGTTTCACTTCCCTGCTCGACTGGGGGTTGAAGGTCTGAAGAGTAAATTAAGAGGGAAGAGTAAATTATCAGTTGGTTATCAAATTTCTGAAATGTAAAGAGCATGAGCAAAGTAGGGACGCAACTGTTCTTTATTGTTTTAGCAATCATTCTATAGATTACTGAATAATTAAATAATCAAGTATAGTTTTTATAATGTGTTCTTGTATTATGATTCTATTAATCAATTAGTGTGACTAAGCACCTTTTTTGAAAACCTTTGCTATTGTTTTTATAAAGGGGATTTCCCCCAAAATCTATTGATTGAATGGCTTGGATTCACTTGTTTAATATACATTTGTACTGTATATTAATTTCATTTCACACTGTATAATGATTTCATTTCACATGTTTATTTACGGTATTCAGAGAAGTTCAACTGGGGAAAAGTTATCTTTTTCAATAATGCCATGATTTACATATTTACATAAGATGTTCTCAACATCGAGACAGCTGGGTACTTGACGGCGTTCCCACTTAAAAATGATTGATAGATCATTTTCACCACTATATTTATAAGCAAATACAACCTGTAAGACGCCCTAAAGGACGAGGTTGCGTGGCAGTAAGTTTCCTTAATATGCAGTCCTTTCACATTCTATCCTCATTTTCTCTTATCTGGTCTAGGCCTGGGCTGAAACTATCCATTATTTTTCTCAGATTATTCTGTTGATTACTTTTTGGATGAATTGAATAATTGAGAGGCGCACTTTTTTAGTATCAGCATCAGCATTTTATTATTGATTTATCACTTATTTGATACTTTACACTTTATTTATATACAACGGTGGCATGCAAAAATAGTAAAAATAGCAGATTTACATTTTTCTGTTCAATTTAATGCGCTATTGTAGTAAAATTCTTCAGCTACAATTATCTTTTTGTTTTTGGTTGTTCCCCAGAAGTCCAACGTATGGACAACTTTGCCATATATTTAACTTGTACCTCATCCAATAAGAAAGCAACACCCCATGCATCACCTCATTTATCTGTCTGCTTTATCTGTCATATGGAAGTTGATGCCTGATTTACATGTACTTAGCTGTGTGCATGTATTGGGCAACAAAAACAGCCAATTTACATCTATTACAGATCTGCTATTATCGGGGTGCATAAGCCTGTGTTACAACCAATTGCCATCACCTCACCGATCTGTCATCTATAATCGTATGACGATGCTGTGCAAGCCTCCTTCCTGTTTTGCGTGATTCTGCTATTTAGCAGTTCGATTCAGCACCAGAGGGCAGAGACAGAGACAGAGGATGTGCGTTATTTCTTTCAATACTGTAGCAACAACGCCATCACATGTGGATTCTGAGGTGTCTCTTCATGTGACTGGACTGCACAAAGCACCTGCCACAGATGGGGCAGCGAAATGGCTTTTCTCCGGTATGAACGCGCTCGTGGTTCTTCATCTGATGCTGGCGGGAGAAGCACTTGGAGCAGTAGCGACAGCTGTATGGCTTCTCACCCGTGTGCACTCGCTGGTGCAGCCGCAGGTTCCGGACCTTTCTGAAGGTCTTCCCGCACAGCTCGCAACAGAGCGGTTGACCTCCGGCGTCACAGGCTGGCTGTATGGGTAGCGCCACAGGCGGGATGGAGCTCAGGATCCTGCTAAACTCCCTAGAGGAGGAAGCTACAATTTCATTGAGGGAAGACGACTGATTGTCTCCTGTGTGTGCTTGAGGGTGTAAAACCTGCCCCGGGTTTTTGATTGCTGAGAATGAGGAGGAGAAAGAGGAGAGGCTGCCGTAGGAAGTGGCACTAGTATTAACATTAACCAAACTTGACTTTAAACCTGTAGTTCTGTCTAAGGTCTCTGTGCTCAGTGTCGGGGTTGAGTGCGCTGCTTCTAGCTCCTCCTCTCTCCCGTGTTTCTTGAGTCTCTGTTTGGCAGACCTGGTTATCCTATCCCTGTCTATTATGCTCCACTCTGAGCTCATGTCTGCCTCCACTTTAATTGGAACAGAATCCACCACCACCATATCGGGTTCCCAGTCCAGATTACCAGCCAGGAATGGAGCAACGTTACTTGGCTCGCCAAAGACGTGTCCTCCCCGGTCCTCTGAAGTTCCAGGAGAACCCTCTCTGCCATCAGTGTTGCTCCCAGTTCTCCCCTCTTGATATGGGCCTGAGTTATGTGGAGGGTCCTGAGAACAGTTCCCTATGGTTAGACTGCCAGCGTTATTCCACACCTCTATGCCTGCACCAGCTTCTGCCCACTCAGATGCACTGGTGAACAGGTTGCCATCGTCGTGAGATGATGAATGGTGGCTCTCTCTGTTTACATTTCCATTACTATGATGACCGGTGTTGAATCGATGGTCGACATGGTGAAGATGATTCTCAGGCTCTACAGCGAGGGTTCTAGGTGTAGTGTTTGCAGAATGAGATGCCCTTGTGTTTGTTTCACTTCCCTGCTCGACTGGGGGTTGAAGTTCTGAAGAGTAAATTAAGAGGGAAGAGTAAATTATCAGTTGGTTATCAAATTTCTGAAATGTAAAGAGCATGAGCAAAGTAGGGACGCAACTGTTCTTTATTGTCTTAGCAATCATTCTATCGATTACTGAATAATTAAATAATCAAGAAGCATGTATAGTTTTTATAATGTGTTTTTGTATTATGATTCTATTAATCAATTAGTGTGACTAAGCACTTTAAAAAAAAGCCTTTGCTATTGTTTTTATAAAGGGGATTTCCCCCAAAATCTATTTGATTGTATGGCTTGGATTCACTTGTTTAATATACATTTGTACTGTATATTAATTTCATTTCACACTGTATAATGATTTCATTTCACATTTATTTACGGTATTCAGAGAAGTTCAACTGGGGACAAGTTCTATTTTTCAATAATGCCATGATTTACATATTTACATAAGATGTTCTCAACATCGAGACAGCTGGGTACTTGACAGGGTTCCCACTTAAAAATGATTGATAGATCATTTTCACCACTATATTTATAAGCAAATACAACCTGTAAGACACCCTAAAGGACGAGGTCGCGTGCACGCATCCGCCTGGGTGACAGACAGCAAGCAGACTGCTGGGCGAGCGCTAGCGTTTCGGCATATGGCGGGTCACATCAACTTATTGAATGAATTCTGTACTAGCCACATATGGAGAGTAGAGGTTGCAGGAGGAGAGGTCCTCATAGTAAGTTTCCTTAATATGCAGTCCTTTCACATTCTATCCTCTCTCATTGTCTCCACCGGGCCGAAGGCATGGGGGGAGAGTATGTTTTGCACTCCGTCCGTCCGTCCGTGTGTCCGTGTGTCCGTCCGTGTGTGCGTCCGTGAGCAGCTAATCTCGGCCACCGTTAACCCGGTCGATGCCAAATTTTGCACACACACTCCCTGGATGCCAACGATGAACCTCTGCCCCAAACTTTCCAGAACGGCCTGTTATAGCGCCACCAGGAGGCCGCTTTGTGCAAAACAAGTTTTTGCACAGTACACCTACAGATTTTGTCCAAAAATTGGTACACAGTCTCTCTAGAGCCATTCAACAAAACGGGTCTTTCAGATTTCTCAGACTCCATTCTGATTGGTTAAGATTGGCTTCCAAAGTTCACAGGAGTGCTCAGTTTCAAACAAAATGCTGCAAATCATGAACACATCGCGTGATTTCCGTGAAATTGTGCACGCACATTCCCACTAGGCCGAGGAAGAAATGCCACATGAACAATTTCAACTCAGCCTCAAGGTGGCGCTATAACTGGCCGAAAAGTGTTTTTACCTCTAACTTTGTATGCCAACTCCCTAGTTTACTTTTGTTGCCCTTTTATCCAACCACCAGATGAAGGCAAGCTGCAATGTCCTACATTCCTATCCTGGTGGAGACCTGTGCCCAGAAGGGCACTTTTTCTAGTTTTCTCTCATCTGGTCTAGGCCTGGGCTGCAACTATCCATTATTTTTCTCTGATTATTCTGTTGATTACTTTTTGGATGAATTGAATAATTGAGAGGCGCACTTTTTTAGTATCAGCATCAGCATTTTATTATTGATTTATCACTTATTTGATAATTTACACTTTATTTATACACAACGGTGGCGTGCAAAAATAATGAAAATAGCAGATTTACATTTTGCTGTTCAATTTAACGCACTATTGGCCCATTTCTACCATACCTGCATTATAAGGCAAACAGAATAAAAGTCTTCAGCTACGATTATCTTTTTGTTTTTGGTTGTTCCCCAGAAGTCCAACGTATGCACAACTTTGCCAGATATTTAACTTGTACCTCATCCAATAAGAAAGCAACACCCCATGCATCACCTCATTTATCTGTCCGTTTTATCTGTCATATGGAAGTTGATGCCTGATTTACATGTACTTAGCTGTGTGCATGTATTGCGCAACAAAAACAGCCAATTTATATCTATTACAGATCTGCTATTATCGGAGTGCATAAGCCTGTGTTACAACTAGGGCTGTCAATCGATTAAAATATTTAATCTGATTAATCGCATGATTGTCCATAGTTAACTGTGACTAATCGCAAATTAATCGTATATTTTTTATCCGTTCTAAATATACCTTAAATCAGTGGTTTTCAAGATCTTTCATATCAAGGTCCATTATTTATTCTGCATTTGAGCCACGGACCACCATTTGATGACATTTAGCCTTCCAGACCCAAACTAAAGAACTGTATTGATGTTGGCCAATGGTACCATTACGAGAGATAACAGGCCATGTTGATCAAAATAACATGTTTTCTAAGTTTTCTAATTGTGTAGACTTAAATTAACTTAAGTAATGCAGCTGTTTAACAATTATTCAACTCTTCAGTGTAAAATTGCCATGTGTCTCTCAAACATTCTGTCAAACTTCACGGTGCGTTAATCGCGCGTTAAAAAAAATAGTGCAGTTAAAAGGATTGTGAGTTAACTAGTTAACTACTTTGACAGCCCTAGTTACAACCAATCGCCATCACCTCACCGATCTGTCATCTATAATCGTATGACGATGCTGTGCAAGACTCCTTCCTGTTTTGCGTGATTCTGCTATTTAGCAGTTCGGTTCAGCACCAGAGGGCAGAGAAAGAGGATGTGCGTTATTTCTTTCAATGCTGTAGCAACACCACCATCACGTGTGGATTCTGAGGTGTCTCTTCATGTTGCTGGACTGCACAAAGCACCTGCCACAGATGGGGCAGCGGAACGGCTTTTCTCCGGTGTGAAGGCGTTCGTGGTTCTTCAACTGATGCTGGCGGGAGAAACGCTTGGAGCAGTGGCGACAGCCGTACGGCTTCTCGCCCGTGTGAACACGCTCGTGGTTCTTCATCTGATGCTGGTGGGAGAAACGCTTGGAGCAGTAGCGACAGCCGTATGGCTTCTCGCCCGTGTGCACGCGCTGATGCAGCCGCAGGTTCCGGACCTTTCTGAAGGTCTTCCCGCACAGCTCGCAACAGAGCGGATGACCTCCGGCGTCATGGGCTGGCCGGGCAGGTAGCGCCACAGGCGGGATGGAGCTCAGGAGCCTGCTGAACTCCCTAGTGGAGGAAGCTGCAATTTCATTGAGGGAAGACTGATTGTCTCCTCGGTTTGCCTGAGGGTGTAAAACCTGCCCCGGGTTTTTGATTGCTGAGAATGAGGAGGAGAAAGGGGAGAGGCCACCGTAGGAAGCACTATTAACAACAACCAAACTTGACTTTAAACCTGTAGTTCTGTCTAAGGTCTCTGTGCTCAGTGTCGGGGTTGAGTGCTTCTCCTCTCTCCCATGTTTCTTGAGTCTCTGTTTGACAGACCTGGTTATCCCAACCGCGTCTATTATGCTCCACTCTGAACTCATGTCTGCCTCCACTTTAATTGGAACAGAATCCACCACCACCATATCGGGTTCCCAGTCCAGATTACCAGCCAGCGATGGAGCAACGTTACTCTGGTCGCCAGAAAAGTCTCCTCCCCAGTCCTCTGAAGCTCCAGGAGAACCCTCTCTGCCATCAGTGTTGCTCCCAGTTCTCCCCTCTTGATGTGGGCCTGAGTTATGTGGAAAGTCCAGAGAACAGTTCCCTGTGGTTAGACTGCCAGTGTTATTCCACACCTCTATGCCTGCACCAGCTTCTGCCCACTCAGAAGCACTGGTGAACAGGTTGCAATCGTCGTGGTGTGTGGTGGTGATGAACCTGTTATTGCGGTCAGATGATGAATGGTGGCTCTCTTTGTTTACATTTCCGTTACTATGTTGACGGGTGTTGAATCGCTGGTCGACGTGGTGAAGATGATTCTCAGGCTCTACAGCGAGGGTTCTAGGTGTAGTGTTTGCAGAATGAGATGCCCTTGTGTTTGTTTCACTTCCCTGCTCGACTGAGGGTTGAATGTCTGAAGAGTAAATTAAGAGGGAAGAGTAAATTATCAGTTGCTTATCAAATTTCTGAAATGTAAAGAGCATGAGCAAAGTAGTGACGCAATTGTTCTTCATTGTCTTAGAATTATAGAATAGAATTATAGAATTATAGATAGAATTATCGCAATAATTCTATCGATTACTGAATAATTAAATAAGAAGCATGTGTTTTTGTATTATAAATCTATTAATCAATTAGTGTGACTAAGCACTTTTAAAAATAAACCTTTGCTATCGTTTTTATAAAGGGGTTTTCCCCAAAAATCTATTTGATTGAATGGCTTGGATTCACTTGTTTAATGTACATTTTGTACTGTATATTCATTTCATTTCACACTGTATAATGATTTCATTTCACATATTTATTTACGGTATTCACTGAGAAGTTTAACTGGGAACAAGTTCTCTTTTTCAATAATGCCATGATTTATATATATATATATATATTACTATACATGTACTTGACGCGGTTCCCACTTAAAAATGATTGATAGATAATTTTCACCACTATATTTATAAGCAAATACAACCTGTAGGGTGCCCTAAAGGACGAGGTTGCGTGCACGCATCCGCCTGGGTGACAGCAGACTGCTGGGCGAGCGCTGGCGTTTTGGCATGGGGGGCGGGGTCACATCATCTTATTGAATTAATTCTGTACTGGCCACATATGGAGCGTGTCTTGAGTGTACAGGGTTTGATGAGGTCAGATCAACATGTGGAATGTCAGAACAGGTCAGCTCCATATATGGAGATCTAAGGGTGGCAGTCGGGGCAGTGTCTTGAGTGTACAGGGTTTGATGAGGCCTGGCCATATATGGAACGTGTCTTGAATGTACAGGGTTTGATGAGGTCAGATCAACATATGGAATGCCAGAACAGGTCAGCTCCTATAGACATCTGTGGCAGCAGGGGCAGTGTCTTGAGTGTACAGGGTTTGATGAGGGCCCAGTTGAGAGGACTAGTTTTCGCTGGCTGCCGGCGTGGCTGCACTAATAACTTTGGGGTGTGCCCGTCTAGTCTAGAGTTTGAAAGGACAGGTTTCAGTCAAAAGAGAGACATCGAAGAGGAAGGATGGGTGGGGAAGGATCAACATATGTAATGTCAGAACACGTCAGCTCCATATTATGATCTAAGGGTTTGAGGTCAGATGTAAAGTTGCTGGCGGGCTCCATATATGCAGATATAGGTGATGATCCAGTCTTCTCCATATATGGCTATGCGGTTTTGATGAGGTCAGTGTTGTGATCTTCATATATGGAGACGGCCATATATGGTGACGAGGCGTGAGGGACTGACGGCCATATATGGTGGCGTGACAGAACAACTGACAGGTTTTGTAGGTTTTCATACTGTAGCAATCTGCGACCTATGGTCGCAACTAGAGCACATACAACAATAAGCTTTTAAAAAGTGAGTAGCGAGCTCCCTTTGTTTGCATCATGAATGATTCTACCGTTTTGCAGTTTGGCTCAGCACCAAAGACGGAGGATGTGGGTTATTTTTGTCTTATAATGTTTTTATTACCTTTGAGTGTGTTGCCGTCACCCTCCTCCACCTTCAAGATGATAGGAAAGCCAGCGCCCCCGTCCTCCTCCTCTCCTCCTGTTCCCTGTGTTGACTTTGAGCTCTTGATCGCTGGGTTACATCTGGCGCTGCTGGGTGCCAAAGGTGCGCGGGTCACCTGTCACAATCAATACATATTCGCCATCTCAATTATTCAAGAAAATCAAATGTATTTTGCATAATCATTATCATTAAATCATTAATCATTTTCAGTGGGGGCTGGTGGTGATTTTGTTTGGGGGCCTATAAGGCATCCATTATATGCCTAGTATGCAACAGCATCACATTCCAGATACCAAGTTACAGCAATGACATTAATGGGGTCTATCTGTACTTTGTTATAGCAAAAAACAACACAAAAAACAACAAAACAGGGGTTCCACTGCTAGAGTGAACGTTGTTTGTAAGTGCAGATCGGGGTCCATAGTCCATACATTCTTCTTTTTTAATATTCACAATCTAATCTTAAATGTGTTGGAAATTTGACTAGTTTTAAATAAAGTGTCATTAATATTGTAACGATCGCAGGAACCGGAGGCAGAGACGCAGTTCCAATGATAAAGATCTCTCTTTATTACTTCAATAATCATCAGTATAACAAAAGCATTTATCTGTGTTCCTCCTAGACAGGTTTGCTCTCTCAACCAAACTATACACACACAGCGTACCCAAAAGCCCCCGTCAATCACTCCCCAGTAAGTCCCGCCCCCAAGACGGTCCTATTGTCTGCAGCCATAGCTGGCCGCTACAATATGTTGCAGGAGATTTGTGGTATTGTACGAATGTACGTAATACCTTACAGTGCCTTACAGTGAGTCAACTCAACGGTATGCAACCACAGTGGAAAATCTGTCTTTGTGTAGCAGAGTGGCTCAGAACGTCTGCCTGATGTCCTCAAAAGTCTAATATCTCCCCCAGTCCATAGGGATATCCCTTTGGTAGTGATTAAGATTTTGGACTCGAATCCTTGGTGTAACGGGATTCGAACTTGGGTCTCCCACGTGAAAGTCCAATATCTTAACAACTAGACCTAAAGGATATCCCTATGGACCAGTGGGAGGCAATCCTGCCATGCCCATTAATCACTCATGTACATAAGTATCTGTTTTGACTCATGTATTTTTTGCATTGTTCCATATACTTTCTCATCAACATAGAAACCAATCCACAACTATTCAAGCTACGTTGCTGAATACAAAACTAGTTTATCGTGTAGAATTTCCTGTCTCCTCCTGTCATCAAGTAACACTGTCCTCTGAGAAGCCATCAATCTATTCTATATACCGTAATAACTTTCTCCTGCAACTGTACTGATAAGAAGACCCAATTTGAAATCCCAGACATGGAACTTGGACTATGAGCATATGCCACCATAGAGCAGCTATTTAAAAAAAGCACACCCTCCTCTCTCTCTCATTAGCAGGCAACAGTGCAGCACTATCTCTCTCTGTTTCTGGCACAACAGCGCCCCTACTGGTACTCAGAGTCATACTGGTGCTCATTAACGTCACATTAACTTCACATAGGTGAACACGGACATTGCTGTTCCTTGGAGTGGTTGCACCACTCAAATGTATACATACGGTATATACATTTGAAAACTTAAGTAAAAATAAGACATTCTGCATAGTGTGTACTGTGTAGCCTAGCTTCCTTTGGTACTTGAAGTACATTCTGATGCCAATACTTTCTTACTTTTACTCAAGAAACTGTTGAATTCACTATACTTCTACATGGCAGTATCTGCTATATAAGCAGATCGGAAATGTCTATTTGGATCAATGGGCTGCCAATTGCAACTCTTTGTATTGCAACTCTAGATTAATAACATTATTATTATTATTTTTTTAATCTAGTGTTGCAAATTGCAGCTATCCTGGGCTCACATGCAGGGCGCTGCTGTTGCGTCTCAGAGCGCTCAGTTTGTCCAGTTGGTGGTTGTTCCGTCTGGATGTCTGGAACTTGGCGACCAGCAGCTTCCTCCTGAGGCCGTCTATCTCCCTCTGGTTCTGGGTGATCTCCAGTCGCAGCACCGCGTAGCCATCATCCACCAGCTTGCAGATCTCTGCCACCGCGCTGTTCGCCAGGACCTCGATCACCGAAGCCAGCTGGGCGTGGAACGAGTCGCTGCTGTCGGTAGACATGAGTGGATCTCTTCAAGTGCAACAGTCGCTGTTGAAGAAGAAATAGGTTTGTTTTGTGGATGTTGTTGTCAACAGTCCACCATGTTTGTTCTTCTGACTTCTTCTGCGTTTATTGATTTAGACTTTAGAGATTATTGAGGCCACCTACTGCATTGAGTAAAAACTGCAACTAGCTTGACTCACTCACTGGGATGTCTTGGAAGCTCTGGGGTGCTATTCTATTCGTTTCGCCGTCTGCGAAAGTGCTTTAATTACAACTGTAATCTTTCCATCATATAGCCTACTCAAGTGGTATACCCTCGTTATCAATGTGTTTGTGTATTGAAATTTCGAACAATTAAATGTAAAAAGACATTCAGAAGAATTAGCTGATCTACAAGCTCTGCTATTTTCACTATATTTGAAATATTCATAATATATTTTGTAAGTCCCTTGTTAGAAATAGAGTGGAGTCATAAGTGCATTCCCGGCGAAGTGAAAGTCACGAGACTTCAAAAATCACACTTAAAGGTTTTATGACATTCATTTTAATTCATTTTTCTTTTAGGTTTTATGACCTCAATTACACCCAAAAAACCTGAACTTTGAACATTCAGTGGATTTTCTGTGGTCTGAAGTTTTCTTTGGGGTTTGGAAACCTTTTGAGCTACAATGAAAACAGGCAAAACAGTGAAAACAGTGACATCTGCTGGCAAATCCCATTGACATATATGGGATTTGCAGGATCTTACATCACAATCTGCCGGCAAATCAGAGCACCTGTTTGAGCCAGAAAACCCCAGATCACAGAAAATCTACTGAATGTTAAAAGTTCATGTTTTTTGGGTGCAATTGAGATTAGAAAACCTAAAAAAATAAGAACAATTCCAAAACCTTTTTTTTAATGTCACATTCCTTTAATGTGAAGTGATGGGTGCCTTTATTTATATCTTGATGATCATCAATGATGATGTAGTCACGAGGACATGCACATAAAGTCCATAGACTTGGCCACACATGAGTGAGCCAATGCCTGGCTTTGTGCACAAAGCCAGGCATTGGAGTCTCCATGGCAAAAGATAGGAACAGTTCCATATATGGGCATGTTTTGTAGTCCAGGCTGGTACAATTATCGCAGGAACGTTGTATTCACGATTTACTTAATTGTTAGACAAGTCAACCTGCTGGACCGCAACATTAAAACCGCAAGGTCGAAACGTTAGTCGTTTTTGTATACTCAGCACCTAAATAAAAGGCTCTAAATGTCCGTGCTGCTCCAGTCTCTTCTCCTTATGCAACTTTGATGTCCTTGCACCTGTGAAGCACCAGATCAGCCGTTTCAGGCTTGAGGCGTGTTGGTAGACTCCCTTTCTACATTAAAATGCTTTTATTTCTCATGCCTTGTTTGAGATTAATTCTCAGTGCAGTCTGCACATCCCATCCAGCCTATACCAGCAAGCGAATGTGTGTGTGTGTGTGTGTGTATATTAAGATAAGCAAAATATTTATTGGTAAATGTAGCTGTCAACAGACAACAGCAGTAAAACTAGAGATGCACCGATATACTGTATCGGTATTGACCCTATTATGTCATATCGGTATCTGCAATATATGCCAGTCTAACCACAGGTCTGATACAGGAGCAAGTGGTTGACACTATGGCAGGTAAATAAAATGTTGGGGCATGTGGAGTTTGCTTTCGAGTTGCCCAAACTGCAAGTGCACATATGACTCAGTGAGGAGTCTATAAAACACAACACGAGATAGGCCTATATAGCTAGATAGCTATAAACACAACACGAGATCACAATACTGGTATCGGTATTCAGTATCGGTACTGGCTAACAAAGAAATTGTGGTATTGGGATCGGATCGGGAACGGAAAAAAAATCGGGACATCCCTAATTAAAACACATTAAAAGAGTAAGATTAAAAACAAAATAAATATTAAATGAAATAGTTAGTCATACAGTAGTTTTGGACACAATAATACTTTATTGTTTGTAGTGTTTATCAAAACAAAGTGATTTACATCAACCTGAAGAAAAATCTAATGAGAACACATGAGAAAACATGTATGAACAAACTCACTTTAATACTGCTGGCGTTCTATCTATCCTAGATCCTACCAGGACTTCTAGTACAGTTTGCTGGTTTTATATCTTACCAGGACCTCTAGTACTGCTAGTTTTATAAGCCACAAGAGGTGTCGGGTTACAGTGTATTTTATAATGGCCCAAAGGCGTAGTGAGACCTGACGCGATAGCGGAGGGTCTCCTACCCCATGCGCTGTGTCCAAAGTGCAGTCTGCAGGCCAGGCTGGGGCAAATTTTATACGGCCCGCAGCTTCATACCTGAATTGTATTATGAACAGCCCACCCAACAGTATGGGACATTTTAACATTAACATTTTTTAACCTGGGCATTTCCCAGAGTATAATTTGTCAGTGTTTCTTGCTCCTTGTATTTCTTCTTCTTTCTTTTTTTTAATGTGACATAAGGCTGGAAAAAAGGCTGATACACTTTTTGTTCACAGCACACCTGACAAAAGACCATTGATATTAAGTATTGATGATGATAGTTAAACAGAATCATTTAAATCCGAAGGTACATCATGTTGGCCCTTGGGTGTTTTAATATTTTCTAATATGGCCCCCCTTGAAAAAGGTTTGGAGACCCCTGTCCTACCCTGTCAGCCATTATGAAATAGCAGGTAAGCTGGGACCTAGCGTGGCTTATTGCTTTTCTAAAAACGGTTACAAACATTTAGCAATATTAACCTCATAAAACTATTAAATTAAAAAAGTAGCTATGCTTTGCACCCACCAGAGCGAGCCATACTTCCATGTTTTCATTCGGCAGTGTCTGGGGGGAATAGGAGGAGCTTGATGTCTTTACGAGGCCGCCCAGAGCCACACATTCACAGTCATATGGGGCGGTGCTTAAGACGCCCGCACGGCAAGGGTGTGTAAGGCAATCAAGTGCTCCCCTTCCCCAGTTCAGCTACAGCGCTGCGGGATCAGCTGGGAATGATATGAAGTGATTGAAGGTGTGGATTATCGTGTGATTTTGCGCGAATGGCCGCGGCGTGACCTGCCGCAGCACAAACGGGACGAAACGAGGCGAATATATATATATATTCAGGTCTGAACGCAGCTTTAGCCGTGTACCTGTATTGCGCACCGAAAACAGACGATTTACATCTATTATATGCTATTGTCGGAATGCATAAGCCTGTGTTACAACCAATCACCATCACCTCACTGATCTGTCATCTACTATCGTATGCCGATGCTGTGCGAGCCCCCTTCCTGTGTTGTGTGATTCTCTTGTTTTGCAGTTCGGCTCTGCACCAGAGACGGAGGATGTGCGTTATTTCTTTCAATGCTGTAGCAACAACGCCATCACGTGTGGATTCTGAGGTGTCTCTTCATGTTACTGGACTGTACAAAGCACCTGCCACAGATGGGGCAGCGGAACGGCTTTTCTCCGGTGTGAAGGCGCTCGTGGTTCTTCATCTGATGCTGATGGGAGAAGCGCTTGGAGCAGTGGCGGCAGCCGTACGGCTTCTCGCCCGTGTGAACGCGCTGGTGCAGACGCAGGTTCTGGATCTTTCTGAAGGTCTTCCCACACAGCTCGCAACGGAGCGGTTGACCTCCGGTGTCACAGGCTGGCTGGGCAGGTAGCACCATAGGTGGGATGGAGCTCAGGAGCCTGCTGACCTCCCTAGTGGAGGAAGCGGCAATTTCGTTGAGGGAAGACGACGACTGATTGTCTACTCGGTTTGCCTGAGGGTGTAAAACCTGCCTGGAGGTTTTGATTGCAGAGAACGAGGAGGGGAAAGAGGAGAAGCCACCATAGGAAGTGGCACTAGTATTAACAACCAAACTTGACTTTAAACATGTAGTTCTGTCTAAGGTTTCTGTGCTCAGTGTCAGGGCTGAGTGCGCTGCTTCTAGCTCCTCCTCTATCCCGTGTTTCTTGAGTCTCTGTTTGACAGACCTGGTTATCCCATCCCTGTCTATTATGCTCCACTCTGAACTCATGTCTTCATCCACTTTAATTGGAATGGAATCCACCATCACCATATCGGGTTCCCAGTCCAGATTCCCAGCCAGGGGTGGAGCAACATTACTCGACTTGCCAGAAACGTGTCCTCCCCGGTCCTCTGAAGCTCCAGGAGAACCCTCTCTGCCATCAGTGTTGCTACCAGTTCTCCCCTCTTGATGTGGGCCTGAGTTATGTGGAGGGTCCAGAGAACAGTTCCCTGTGGTTAGACTGCCAGCGTTATTCCACACCTTTATGCATGCACCAGCTTCTGCCCACTCAGATGCACTGGTGAACAGGTTGCCATCGTCGTGTCGTGTGGTGTTGGTGAATCTGTTATTGCGGTCAGATGGTGGATGGTGGCTCTCTCTGTTTACATTTCCGTTACTATGGTGACATGTGTTGAATCGCTGGTCGACGTGATGAAGATGATTATCAGGCTCTACAGCGAGGGTTCTAGGTGTAGTGTTTGTTTCACTTCCATGCTCGACTGGGGGTTGAATGTCTGAAAGGAGAAGAGTAAATTATCAGTTGGTTATTACATTTCTGTAATGTAATGTAAAGAGGATGAGCATAGTAGGGGTGCAGCTATCATTTATTTTCTTTGCTATTGATTACTTTAACGATGATTAATTAAATAATCAAGAAGCATGTAATTTACTCATTATTAATTAAATAATCAAGAAGCATGAAATGTTGATACAATACAATTACTTAATTAGTGTGACTAACCACTTGTGCCCTATTGTATAGTTCATTGTAAAATGTCATACACAAATAGCTCCACAAGCTCACAATTATGACTCATGAGGCTATAGATCTGCTATTTTTGAAAACCTTCACTATTGTAATTTAAAAATAGGGAAAAGGGGGAAAGCGAGTAAGGATTCCCCCACAATCAAGCAGATATAGCTTTCTCAATGCCTTTGAAATGTAAAAGTTTAAGAATTAAGGTCCTTGGTCCTTGCACACAGAGCGCGTTTTTCTGATTTTTAGATGCGTTTCTCCATCGGTTTTCCAAAGAACTCGCAGTGTGCAACCACCTTTACTGTAGTAGGAGTCTGACTGATTGCTACAGTAAGTAGCCTCGGTACACAGGCTTTATTTGCATTCGCATCAGCTCAAAAGAAGGAAAGCCTGGGGGAACGAGATACATTTCCTGGTTTAGGAGTGGGACTAAACTATAGTGCAGAGGGGCACTATACGGACAGGGAGGAGGGCAGGCTCCTCTAGACCAGAAATCACACTGACTGGGTCAGTCTAATTGCTAAGCATTACTAAAAATAGAGAAATGGAAGCGCTGCAGGAATCAGTTAGTGGCTCTTAGATGGGTGCTCTTTGTAGAACCATATACATTTTTCTTCAAGCTGTAATGCTTGATTCCCAAAGGTGTAAATTGCAGATTTGAAAAGAAAAAGGAATCCAAGAAGAAATCCAAGATTATTGATGAGTAAGGCAAATACATAACAGGACCTATGCGTTTGGACCAAAAGGTCTTCGTCAGGGTCTATGTACTGCTAAGCAGTACTGTCTGCATTCAAGACATGTTCTTGTGTTTCCTGCCCTGGATAATATGCTTTTAGTGAGACCCCTTCTTTTGCGTCATGAATGATTCTGGTGTTTTGGAATCGGCACAAAAGATGGAGGATGTGCATTATTTTGGTCTTAAAATGCTTTTATTACCTTTGAGTGTGTCACCCTCCACCTTCAAGATGATTGGAAAACCAGCGCCCCCGTCCTGCTCCTCTCCTCCTGTTCCCCGTGTTGAGCTCTTGGTCGCGGGGTTACATCTGGCTCTGCTGGGCACTGAAGGTCCACGGGTCACCTGTCACAATTAATACATAATCACCATATCTTAATTATTCGTTCATTCATATTATTTCCATTAATCTCTTATTAATTCATCTGTTTTGCCGATCTACCTCTTGTAGAATGGCTTTCCACTATTTTTAAACATTAGTATAAATAAAATAATTAAATGCATAGCCTGTTTGACCATAGTACATTATTTATTTTGAGTATATTAGTTACTACCAGTCATTGTTGATAATGTCATTCTATTGTTATGTTATTTTTATTATGCCTTGTGCAATTTTTCATTACAAATATAATTTGGATCCAAACATTCCCTTAGTAATGTAAATGCAAATGATTTCAAGGTGACAATATTGCAATCTCAAGCAAATAAGAGGTTTAATACCTATTTGAGCTGTATTCTTGACAACAAAAAGACAGGGCATCAAAACTGATCAAGAAAGTAAATCAAAGATTTACCTGGCTCAGGGTAGAAGACAGGTTTCATCAAATAAAAATGGGATTGGTATTTATTTTAAGATACCGGTAGTCCTTTAAGATAGTCCATTCGGGACCTCTACCGTTTTTGTAAAAAAGTAATAAACCTCTTTTGTAAAAGGGTAACCAATAGGGTCCCGAAAGGGGGGTTCTGTACCTGCTGTAACTTACATTTTACATGTCTGACTAATAAAGTATTCAATCAGTTAATCAAAATACGTTCCAAGTCATGGTCGTGACAACAGTCCACTGGGCTCACGTGCACGGCGCTGCTGCTGCGTTGGTGGTGGTTCCGTCTGGATGTCTGGAACTTGGCGACCAGCAGCTTCCTCCTGAGGCCGTCTATCTCCCTCTGATTCTGGGTGATCTCCAGCCGCAGCACCGCGTAGCCATCATCCACCAGCTTGCAGATCTCTGCCACCGCGCTGTTCGCCAGGACCTCGATCACCGCGGCCAGCTGGGCGTGGAACGAGTCGCTGCTGGTGATAGACATGAGTGGATGATGGATCACTTCAACTGTCTTCAACAGTCGTTATTGAAGAAGAAATAGGTTTGTTTTGTGGATGTTGTTGTCAACAGTCCGACCCATGTTTGTTCTTCTTCTGCTTGCTTCCTGCCCAGTGCTAAAATGGCATGAGATTCGATTGAGGCCACCTACTGCATGGAGTAAAAACTTCAAGGAGCTTGCAGATCATCAATTCATTCTCAGTGCATAGACCTACAGTACAGTAGTTGGAACTTGGAAATGACAGAGCTATCCAGACTCCAGTATCCATCTGATCCATCCCATACCATAAATCTTTATTGATCCTCTTTGGTAAATTTAGTTGCCCCCAACAGTAGTAAGAAGAGTAAGACACAGGAACAGCTAGAACAGGTATTAAAAATAAAATAAAGATTAAATGACAGATAGGCTTAGGTTCTGACAAAATAAAAAATACATTGTTTAGAGCACTCATCTAAACAAAGTTACACCAAACAGAAGAAAAATCTAACGAAAACACGTGACCTCGTAGATTGCTTATTTTTGCCTGTCACCAACACATTTTAGAAACTACATTTTATTCAATGACATCACAGTGTGACTTATAAAACACAGTTAATGTTTTTAAGAAATAAAAACACTTGGAAGATAACTCACTGGGATCAGTTTTGATTGATTGAAGTATTTATTAACAGATTGGAGAATTACAGTCCATTTCAATACAAAACTGTTAACTGTGGACGTCACGACACCACACCATAAAGCATTACACTTGTTTATAATGGGGTCCACCATGTTCAATTCATCATAACATTTAGAGACGTACAAATATATACTATAAACAATTGAATGTGCTCGTTACTGAAATCGTACCACTGTGTTTATTAGAAAACTGTAAATAAAGTACAAATAAAGTACTTTTTTTAACCTCCTGCGGGGGTGTTGGGGCGGTGGTTCTTATAACTGTCAGGGGTGACAGTTATAAGAACCAACCAACCAACCAACCACAAACACACACACACCTTTAACCTTTGCTGGAAGGTCATTGCTATTGTTGGGAGTGTATAAGCCTGTATGTGTTACTTACAACCAATGCAGACTTAGAATACGCACATCGACAGGCTGGGTGCTGGACTAAAGAAACTTCAGTAGATATTGGATGGAGCCCTGTTGCACACCACATGTACAAGAAAGACATTCTTTATTGAGAATTCTGACGTTTCGATCTATTTGATCTTCATCAGGTCATGCTTACTTACAACCAATGCCTATTACCTCACTGATAGGGATGGAGCTTGATAACCGATAGGCAAAAAAAATCAGATAAAAAGCTTATTGAGTACCAGGGCCGGCCGGTATCAATAAGCTTTGGGCTTATCAAGCCTGCTATTGAGCATAGCGGCCCATGACGTCATGTTTAAACAATCAAGGCAAGAGACGACCAAGAAATAAATGTAATCATCCATGCTGGCACAAACATGTCAGTCTAAAAGTGTATTGATACCTGCCAACCAGTGCTGTCTGGGAAAAAAATGCTTTTAAAGTGACGGTACACACTACACATATTAACCAGTTAACAGTTTCTTTAATATTATTTTAATAGCAACAAGGTCATAGAGGTGGCGATCATGATTTGCTATTAAAAAGACGTGAAGCATTTTGGATCTTCACACTACAAACATTGGCACCTAAAGGCCTTAATGATGAACTATTATTAAATGTGATGCTGTGATCTTTGTTTTATCCTTCAGTTTGATCCATATAGTTTTTAAATCTGTGATTTTATTTTGTACCTGGTTTTACCTCTTGTAAACTGTTCCCTTTTTTTCTTTCACAGGGAAAGTTTTTCATGAAGCTTCAACCTGCAAAATGTTTCATGATCATGATTTTTGTATAATCTATTAGTTAATAATATTACCAATTGTATACGGTCATGATGATTAATATGTATTATGGTTTTTCGTATTACTTTGCACTGGTGTATTGAGTTTTTATATGACTGTTTTGTTCTCATTTAACCACATGAGAGTACCTGTCACCTTAAGTGAGAGAGGTAATTTCTTTGTTTGTTCTGATAGGCTTACCTTTAGGCCAGACAGCCTACAAAAAGGATGCTTTCCCATTTGTGTTCATAAAGATAGCCTGATGAAAGCCGCATAGGCCGAAATGTTGCTGTATCCCTGAAATAAAAGTTGGTCACTGCATTTGAAGACAGTGTTTGTTCCCTTTTCATTTTTGGGGCACCGTACCCTCTCCTACACACCTGTTGCCTGTAGGTGTGCAAAAGCTTTGCTTTTTTTAAATTGTCTCCCGTCTTTCCACAAAATAATAGAAAACGTTTGATAGTGGGCTCGATAAGAACCCAGCTTGATAAGCCTGATCGATAAGGTGCTCATTATCAACGAGCTCCATCCCTACCCACTGACCTGTCATCTACTATATGAAAGTGCTGTTCGAGCCCCCTTCCTGTTTTGCAGTTCGGCTCAGCACCAGAGACGGAGGTTATGCATCATTTATTTCAATGCTGTAGCAACGACGCCATCACATGTGGATTCTGAGGTGTCTCTTCATGTTGCTGGAATTCATAAAGAACCTGCCACAGATGGGGCAACGGAATGGCTTTTCTCCAGTGTGAACGCGCTCGTGGTTCTTCTGCTGATGCTGGTAGGAGAAACGCTTGGAGCAGTGGCGACAGCCGTACGGCTTCTCGCCCGTGTGAACACGCTCGTGGTTCTTCATCCGATGCTGGTGGGAGAAGCGCTTGGAGCAGTGGCGACAGCCGTATGGCTTCTCGCCCGTGTGCACGCGTTGATGCACCCGCAGGGTCTGGAACTTTGTGAAGGTCTTCCCGCACAGCTCGCAACAGAGCGGTTGACCTTTGGCGTCACGGGCTGCCTGGGAGGGTAGCGCCATAGGCGGGGTGGAGCTCAGGTTCCTGTTGAACTCCCTAGCAGAGGAGGAGGCAATTTCGTTGATGGAAGTTCTGTCTAAGGTCTCTGTGCTCAGTGTCGGGGTTGAGTGTGCTGCTTCTAGCTCCTCCTCTCTCCCGTGTTTCTTGAGTCTCTTTTTGGCAGACCTAGTTATCCCTTCCCTATTTATTATCCACTCTGAGCTCATCTCTTCATCCACTTTAATTGGAACAGAATCCACCACCACCATATCGGGTTCCCAGTCCAGATTACCAGCAAGGGATGGAGCAACGTTACCCCACTTGCCAGAAACATCTCCTCCCCGGTACTCTGAAGCTCCAGGAGAACCCTCTCTGCCTTCAGTGTTGCTCCCAATTCTTCCCTCTTGATGTGGGCCTAAGTTATGTGGAGGGTCCAGAGAACAGTTCCCTGTGGTTAGGCTGCCAGCGTTATTCCACACCTCTATGCCTACACCAGCTTCTGCCCACTCAGATGCACTGGTGAACAGGTTGCCATCGCTGTGACTTGTAGTGGTAAATCTGTTATTGCGGTCAGATGATGGATGGTGGCTCTCTCTGTTTACATTTCCGTTACTATGGTGACCGGTGTTGAATCGCTGGTCGACACGGTGAAGATGATTCTCAGGCTCTACAGCGAGGGTTCTAGGTGTTGTGTTTGTTTCACTTCCATGCTTGACTGGGGGTTGAATGTCTGAAAGGACAAGAGTGAATTATCAGTACATTTCTGAAATGTAAAGAGGGTGAGCACAGTAGGGTACTAGGGTTGCAACTATCGTTTATTTTCTTTGCTATTGATTACTTTAATGATGATTAATTAATGGTGTCATACAAAAATAGCTCCACAAGCTCACAATTATGACTAATCATAAAAACATTTATAAGTTTGTAAGTGTCTGTATTGTCCACAGTGCCTGATGGCTGTGACCGTTTGGTTTGATTAGCGGAGCGAGGTACATGATTGTATATTTTGTTTTTCTTGTTTGGGTTCTCTTCCTTTGTGATTTAATTGTATTTTGTTTTGGTGATTTGGTTTGGTTTTATATTCTGCTTATTTGTTTATATTGAAATGAATTGTTGCATCACTGAATTATAATCAACTATAAATTAATAATTTTATTGTTGTATTGTACTAAAGTGATGAATTTAAATGCACTGATTTTATTGTTGAGTGTAACTAGGAAATTAATCTGATTGTAATGGTATTTATTCCTTCTTTATAGTTTTCACAGTGTTCGAATGAAAATAAACACTCGTTGAGACCATCCAACTCCGTAATTCTTTCATCAATCGAGGGCCGCTACACATTTACTTGTTTAATCTACATTTGTACTGTATATTAATTTCATATTGTACGTTAATTTAATTTCACACGTTTATTTACGGTATTCAGGGAGGTTCAACTGGGGACAAGTTCTCTTTTTCAAATGCATATGATGTTCTCAACATGGGACAGCTGGGTACTTGACGGGGTTCCCAGTGCCACTTAAAATGATTGATCACTTTCACCACTACATGTACAAGCAAATGCAACTAGAGAACATATAACAATATACAATAGGCCCATCTATTTTTAATACAATACTGTTATCAGTCACAGTCACACACACAATCACATTTGAAATGTAAATGTTCAATAACTGGGGTAGGACTGATTGCTAATCACTACTGTCTGCATTCAAGACACATTCTTGTGTACCAAAGACGGAGGATGTGCATTATTTTTTGTGTTAATGTTACCTTGGAGTGTGTTGATGCCACCCTCCACCTTCAAGATGATAGGAAAGCCAGCACCCCCGTCGTCCTCCTCTCCTCCTGTTCCCTGTGTTGAGCTCTTGGTCGCGGGGTTACATCTGGCTCTGCTGGGAGCCGAAGGTCCACGGGTCACCTGTCACAATTAATACTTATGTCATATCTTATTATTCTATTATTCGTTCATATTATTTCCATTTATTTCTAACCTTATTCTCAGAAAAACCAAATAAAGAATACAAGAACGGGCGCACCGAGCGGTCGGCGTCAGATCGGCGGAAAAAAACAACTAGATGGATTATAGGCGATGGTATTGGTACCCGATACCCTTTTTAAAACATTGGTATAAATAGGATTAATAATAAATTCATAGCCTGTTTGACCATAGCACATTATTTAATTTGAGTATATTAGTTACTACCAGTCATTGTTGAAAATCTCATTCTATTTAATATGCCCTGTGCAATCTTTCATTACAATAAGCGCAATTACAAATATAACTTTGAACCAAACATTCCCTTCGTAATGTAAACGCAAATGATTTCAAGGTGACAATATAGCAATCTCAAGCAAAGAAGAGGTTACCTATTTGAGCTGTATTCTTGACAAGAAAAAAGACAGGGCATCAAAAGTGATCAAGAAAGTCAATCAAAGATTTACCTGGCTCAGGGTAGAAAGAAGACAGGTTTAATCAAATAAAAATGTGATTGGTATTTATATTTAAGATAGTCAAAGGGGCAGTGCCCCAATAACCTCATACCTGATTAACTACTTCTCCAAAGTATGTGACACATACTGTACAGCTACAATAGCTGCAACAAGCTGGCACCACCCAGGCCAGTTATAGAAGAAACATGGGAAAATATTGCTACTCTGCCAGACTGCCACCAAAATGTTAACTATCCATTAAAATGTGAATCACTGGTTTCTTTCAAAAGTAACCTGAGAAAAATGCAATTTCCCATAGAATGGAGGTGTAATTCACTGACGTTTTCCCCTCTTAGTGTAGCTTTAATGTTATTTTGATGAGTTGAACACAATGGAAACAAGTCCCCAGGACTTTTGCGTTATCCTTTTTAGTCAGGGGATATTAATACAATCTGGGAATACATTTCTTACCAAGAATTTTCTTCAGCAATGTGTTTGTAAAGGTACTAACATATCCCACATTGGTTTATATTCAACCACCCTAGGGGCATTTTTGACAGCTGCTGAAAGTTGGAGTACCATAAACCATTATAAGGCAAAATGTTCTAAATTTCATTATGCTTTAAGTAGCATGTCACGTGTCAAACTAGGGGGTTTATCATTCTGAATCCATTCCAAGCATTCGTTTTGAACGAAAAAAAACTCCTTGGGCTTAAAAAGGCCATAGCCGTCATCACAAATGTGATGAAGTCAGCACATTTGGGCATATTTGGGCAAGTGGCTATGGCCAAACTAGGGGTCAAACTTTTTCATGATTCTGAATCTATTCCAAGCATTAGTTTTGCATGAAAAACACTCGTTGGGCTTAAAAAGGCCATAGCCGTCATCACAAATGTGATGAGGTCAGCCCATTTGGGCAAGTGTCTATGGCCGTTTTTAGCCCAAGGAGTGTTTTCGTGCAAAACGAATGCTTGGAATGGATTCAGAATGATAGTTTGACACGTCACATGCTATTTAAAGCATAATGAAATTTAAACATTTTGCCATATAGGCTGTTGATGGTACCCCAACTTTCAGCAGCTGTCAAAACTTCCCCTAGGGTGGTTGAATATAAACCAATATGGGATATGATAGTAGACACCTTTACAAACACATTGGTGAAGAAAATTATTGGTAAGAAATATATTCCCAGATATACTGATAATATTCAACATTTACCTTAATGTCTGACTTAGCCCCTTTCGTAGCCCCTTTCGGGACCCTACATAAAGCTTTTCTGAAATTTTGAAACTTCAGTACCATTGGGTTCTGCTTGGAGGGCTACCCCTTTCGGAACCCTCGGTCACCTTTTCTGTAAAAGGGTAACGGCTAGAGGGGCCTGAACAGTCTGACCAATGCTGTTAATTACATTTGACATTTCTGACTAATAAAGCATTCAATGAAAATATGTTCCAACGTTCAACGCAAAATAATTTAATCATGGTCGTGACAATAGTCCACTGCGACTGCAGGGCTCACATTCACGGAGCTCCTGCTGCGTTGGTTCCGTTTGGATGTTTGGAACTTGGCGACCAGCAGCTTCCTCCTGAGGCCGTCTAACTCCCTCTGGTTCTGGGTGATCTCCAGCCGCAGCACCGCGTAGCCATCATCCACCAGCTTGCAGATCTCTGCCACCGCGCTGTTCGCCAGGACCTCGATCACCGCGGCCAGCTGGGCGTGGAACGAGTCACTGCTGTTGGTAGACATGAGTGGATCACTTCATGTTCAACATTCCCTGTTGAAGAAGAAATAGGTTTGTTTTGTTGATGTTGTTAACAGTCCACCATGTTTGTTGTTGTTCTTCTTCTTCTTTTAGCTTTCCGGCAGACTGGACGCCCATCCGCGTATTGCTGCCTCCCACTGTTTTGTTCGGTACTGCACCGTTATACAGGCCTTACACCCCTACACCTTACGGTGCAGGTCTGTATCTGCCAGAAATGTCATGATAGCCTTCACCACTTCCCCTTGCTGTTCCTCCGGCGGTTTGAGTAGGTTCTGCAGAGAGATGCACAGCAGCCCTGCATCCAGCACTTGCTAAAATGTTATGAGACTCGATTGAGGCCAGGCCACCTACTGCATGGAGTAAAATGAGCTTGCAGATCATTCTCACACACTGCACAGACCTAGGGGTTTAATGACAGAGCTATTCAGTAGTACTAGGATCCATCTGTTCTGATCCATCCCATACGATAAATCTTTATTGATCCTCTTTGGTAAATGTAGTTGTCAACAGCAGTAATAGTAAAACACAGGAACAGAACGGTAAGATTCAAAATAAAATAAATTAAATTAAATGACAGAGGCTTAGGTTCTGATAAAATAACACAACATTGTTTATAGAGCACTTATACTTCTCTAAATAAAGTTACACCAAATGTAAGTGTTTACGGCACATCTGTCTTACAGTCTCCAGTCAACACAAACACAATTTTAGAAACTATATTTTATTCAACAATATCAGTGTCACTGTAAGTGCTAGTTTGTCATCTTTCAAACTTTCCATAACAAACCCACTGATGCACCCATTCTATGGGTTTAGGTCTACGCAGGCAGGAAGAACTTCATTGTCCACTTGTTACATTCATTTTGCTTTGCTTTTAATTCAAATAAAGTGCATAGTACAAATGTCTTCCATGTTACTTGTAAAAACCATGTATCCACTAGGTGCATGAATTCCCCCCACACTTGTCCATAATTAACCCCTAGGCCTGGGAGGCGTGCCCATCTGTGCCCAAACCAATAACCCAATTAGCCAATTATCTACAGAATATTCTAGGCTAATAAGGCTAAATAATAACAGAAATAATAATCAAAAAACACGGTGAAATGGTCACTTATAAAACCAGTTAATCCAGAAATAAAAACACTAGCTGGAATCAGTTATCAGCTTTCTTTTATACACAATTTACTCCCAATGTGGTTTCAATAGCAGAACAGACATTGTAATACCAGTGGGAGAGTGTGAGTGTGTGTGGGGGGATCTGATGGTAATTCCGACGGAGCATTAGTCCGACATGCGGGAACAACGGTCGGACTAGAGCTCGAACATGCTCTGCTCCCGTGCTTGTGGTTAGGTTTGGGTTTGAGGTAGGTTGTCGGTCTAATGACTGTCGGACGAATAATAGTGTAGGAACTAAAGCCTGTACCCCGTGTGTGTGTTTGCGTGTGTCAGTCCCATAGACATAGAAAGGTTGACACCTCCTTCGGTCGGGAGTGTCTGTATTATATCTATGGTCAGGCCTGCCACTGTGTGTGTTGTCTGTAAAGGTCAAAGGTGGGGTGAGGGGTTGGTTGGGGCGTGGCTTGATGCCTCTCCTAGAACGGGCATCTCCCTGAAGAGGACCACGCTGGGTCATTTTTTGGGGGGCAGAAGTTGCAGGATTTTGGCGGAAGTACCACTCAAGGAATGATGCTTTACAAATCAGTTTACATTTTCAGTGATTGGTTGGAAAAATATCGTAACCGGAGGGAAAACATCTGACGGATGTTCCGAAACACTTCCGCTGCACACTCTCTCTCTCTCTCTCTCTCTCTCTCTCTCTCTCTCTCTCTCTCTCTCTCTCTCTCTCTCTCTCTCTCTCTCTCTCTCTCTCTCTCTCTCTCTCTCTCTCTCTCTCTCTCTCTCTCTCTCTCTCTCTCTCTCTCTCTCTCTCTCTCTCTCTCTCTCTCTCTCTCTCTCTCTCTCTCTCTCTCTCTCTCTCTCTCTCTCTCTCTCTCTCAACTCTTACTCTTCTCTTGTTGGGAGTGTATAAGCCTGTATGTGTTACAACCAATCCCTATTACCTCACTGATAGGGATGGATGGCCGGTATCAATAAGCTTTGGGCTTATCAAGCCTGCTATCGAGCATAGCGGCCCATGACGTCATGTTTAAACAATCAAGACAAGAGACGACCAAGAAATAAATGTAATCATCCATGCTGGCACAAACATGTCAGTTTAATAGTAAAAAGGTCAATTGCGCCTGGGCCGTGGCTCAGCGGCCCAGGCATCTTGAATGGTAATCCAGTCTGGCAGTGTGCCGCGGGTTCGACTCCCAAACCCGACGGCCTTTACTTTATGTCACCCCCCCCCCCATCTCTGTCCCCATTTCCTGTCAGCCCGCTTTCAATCTATCCCTCTACAAAAATAAAATAAAGGCGAAAGCCTCCCGTCTTTCCAAAAAATAATAAACGTTTGATAGTGGGCTCGATAAGAACCCAGCTTGATAAGCCTGATCGATAAGGTGCTCATTATCAACGAGCTCCATCCCTACCCACTGACCTGTCATCTATCATATGACGATGCTGTGCGAGGCGAGCCCCCTTCCTGTTTTGCAGTTCGGCTCAGCACCAGAGACGGAGGATGTGTGTTATTTCTTTCAATGCTGTAGCAACGACGCCATCACATGTGGATTTTGAGGTGTCTCTTCATGTTGCTGGAATTCATAAAGAACCTGCCACAGATGGGGCAACGGAATGGCTTTTCTCCAGTGTGAACTCGCTCGTGGTTCTTCTTCTGATGCTGGTAGGAGAAACGCTTGGAGCAGTGGCGACAGCCGTACGGCTTCTCGCCCGTGTGCACGCGTTGGTGCACCCGCAGAGTCTGGAACTTTGTGAAGGTCTTCCCGCACAGCTCGCAACAGAGCGGTTGACCTTTGGCGTCACGGGCTGGCTGGGAGGGTAGTGCCATAGGCGGGATGGAGCTCAGGTTCTTACTGAACTCCCTAGCAGAGGAGGCAATTTCGTTGATGGAAGGAAGGTGATTGTCGTCTTTAACAACAACTAAACTTGACTTTAAACCTGTAGTTCTGTCTAAAATCTCTGTGCTCAGTGTCGGGGTTGAGCGCAGTGCTTCTAGCTCCTCCTCTCTCCCGTGTTTCTTGAGTCTCTTTTTTGCAGACCTGGTTATCCCATCCCTATTTATTATCCACTCTGAGCTCATCTCTTCATCCACTTTAATTGGAACAGAATCCACCACCACCATATCGGGTTCCCAGTCCAGATTCCCAGCAAGGGATGGAGCAACGTTACTCCACTTGCCAGAAACATCTCCTCCCCGGTCCTCTGAAGCTCCAGGAGAACCCTCTCTGCCATCAGTGTTGCTCCCAGTTCCCCCCTCTTTATGTGGGCCTGAGTTATGTGGAGGGTCCAGAGAACAGTTCCCTGTGGTTAGGCTGCCAGCGTTATTCCACACCTCTATGCATGCACCAGCTTCTGCCCACTCAGATGCACTGGTGAACAGGTTGCAATCGTCGTGACTTGTGGTGGTGAATCTGTTATTGCAGTCAGATGATGAATGGTGGCTCTCTCTGTTTACATTACCGTTACTATGGTGACCAGTGTTGAATCGCTGGTCGACGCGGTGAAGATGATTCTCAGGCTCTACAGCGAGGGTTCTAGGTGTTGTGTTTCTTTCACTTCCATGCTTGACTGGGAGTTGAATGTCTGAAAGGACAAGAGTGAATTATCAGTACATTTCTGAAATGTAAAGAGGGTGAGCGCAGTAGGGTTGCAACTATAGTTTATTTTCTTTGCTATTGATTACTTTAATGATGATTAATTAATGGTGTCATACAGAAATAGCTCCACAAGCTCACAATTATGACTCATCATGAGGCTATAGAAATGTTTGTTCATATTTATGTTTTACTCAATTGATCAAGCAATCTGAAGCCTGTAAGACGTTTATAAGTTTGTAAGTGTCTGTAGTGTCCACAGTGCCTGATGGCTGTGACCGTTTGGTTTGATTAGCGGAGCGAGGTACATGATTGTATATTTTGTTCTTCTCGTTTGGGTTCTCTTACTTTGAGATTGAATTGTATCTTGCTCATGGTATTTTGTTTTGGTCCACGGTACATTTGGTTATACCGGTAGTGTTTTATATTCTGCTTATTTGTTTATATTGAAATGAATTGTTGTTGCATCACTGAATTATAATCAACTATAAATTAATAATTTTATTGTTGTATTGTACTAAAGTGATGAATTTAAATGCACTGATTTTATTGTTGAGTGAAACTAAGAAATTAATCTGATTGTAATGGTATTTATTCATTCTTTATAGTTTTCACAGTTTTCGAATGAAAATAAACACTCGTTGAGACCATCCAACTCCGTAATTCTTTCATCAATTGAGGGCTGCTACACATTTACTTGTTTAATCTACATTTGTACTGTATATTAATTTCAAATTGTACGTTAATTTAATTTCACACGTTTATTTACGGTATTCAGGGAGGTTCAACTGGGGACAAGTTCTCTTTTTCAAAATGCATATGATGTACTTGAAGTGCCACTTAAAAATGATTGATAGATCACTTTCACCACTACATGTACAAGCAAATGCAACTAGAGAACATATAACAATATACAATAGGCCCATCAATTTTATTTTATTTTATCCCACGATTTTGTAACCCAGTTTTCTTTTCACCCAGTGCCAATTATCTAATGTAATCCTGGGCACTACACTTCCTCTGCCAACCTGGGGGGGCAGCGGACTGACCTCATGCCGCCTTCTATGCATGAGGAGTCCAAGCTGCTTCTTTCACCTGACAGAGGGGAATTTCCCCGGCCGGACGTAGCGTGTGGAAGGGACACGTTATTCCGACCAGTTCCTTTCCCCTCCATCAGGCGCCCCGGCTGGCCAGGGGGAGGTAGTTTTAGAGACCAGGATTACGGCATGTTTTTGTGAGGGTATCTACCCTAGGGGACACGGGGAGAACATGCAAACTCCACACAGAAAGGCCCTATCGCCAACCCCCGCCTTGGGTATGGGCACTGATGACGCAGAGGAGGGAAGACGCCGCCAGTGCCCACAGCGTCCCCAGCAGGAATCGAACCCAGGACCTTCTAGCTGTGAGGCGACAGCATTACCAACTGTGCCACAGTGCCCAGGCCCATCTATTTTTAATACAATACTGTTATCAGTCACAGTCACACACACAATCAAATTTGAAATGTAAATGTTTAATAACTGGAGTAGGACTGATTGCTAAGCACTACTGTCTGCATTCAAGACACATTCTTGTGTCGCTATGGTATTCATGAGAATATAATGCAAATCACAAACCAGGATATTCCTTATACACCGGCTCTCTTTATTCTGGGTGATCCATCGCCACTAAAACACCTCCCTGCACCTCTAGCTGACTGGATTCAAACAGCATTAATGGTGGGCAGGAAGATCATTGTTAAGGAATGGAAGTCTGAGGTTTTACCTCCAGCACATGTATGGTTCACTCAGCTCGGTATTGTGGCTGCTTTGGAGAGGTTATCCTTTAAGATGAATAATCAGTTGGATAAATATGATCTGAAGTGGGACGTGTTCCTCAGTCATGTTGCGGGTCCCTTGGTGTGATCCATGGTCAGGCAATGCCCTCTTGATTATTTATTGTATTACTACACATTATGATACGGTTGATGATGCTGCGTTTGGTCGTGTAAATAATGTAAACTATTTTCACATTTTAATTTGATTTCTCCTTTTTTTTCCCTTTTTCTTTGTTTATCTTATCTATCTTAATTGTCTATCCATGAATACGTACTCTGCTGTTGTTTGTGCTGTGTTTGTATTGTAGGTCTTATGTTTTATGTGTATTTCTATGTAAAATAAAGTACTGATCATAAAAAGACACATTCTTGTGTACCAAAGACGGAGGATGTGCATTATTTTTTGTGTTAATGTTACCTTGGAGTGTGTTGATGCCACCCTCCACCTTCAAGATGATAGGAAAGCCAGCGCCCCCGTCGTCCTCCTCTCCTCCTGTTCCCTGTGTTGAGCTCTTGGTCGCGGGGTAACATCTGGCTCTGCTGGGCGCCGAAGGTCCACGGGTCACCTGTCACAATTAATACTTAAGTCATATCTTATTATTCTATTATTCGTTCATATTATTTCCATTCATCCGTTTTTTCATTTCTAACCTTATTCTCAGTAAAAACCAAATATATACAAGAACGGGCACACCGAGCGGTCGGCGAGATGGATTATAGGCGATGGTATTGGTACCCGATACCTTTTTTAAAACATTGGTATAAATAGGATTACATTCATAGCCTGTTTGACCATAGCACATTATTTAATTTGAGTATATTAGTTAGTACCAGTCATTGTTGAAAATCTCATTCTATTTAAGTTATTCTTAAAATGCCCTGTGCAATTTTTCATTACAATAAGCACAAATACAAATATAATTTTGAACCAAACATTCCCTTAGTAATGTAAATGCAAATGATTTCAAGGTAACAATATAGCAATCTCAAGCAAAGAAGAGGTTACCTATTTATTTTACCTGTATTCTTGACAACAAAAAAAGACAGGGCATCAAAAGTGATCAAGAAAGTCAATCAAAGATTTACCTGGCTCAGGGTAGAAAGAAGACAGGTTTAATCAAAAAAAATGTGATTGGTATTTATATTTAAGATATTCAAAGGGGCAGTGCCCCAAGTATGTGACACATACAGCTACAATAGCTGCAACAATCTGGCACCACCCAGGCCAGTTATAGAAGAAACATGGGAAAATATTGCTACTCTGCCAGACTGCCACCAAAATGTTAACTATCCATTAAAATGTGAATCGATCACTGGTTTCTTTCAAAAGTAGCCTGAGAAAACGCAATTTCCCATAGAATGGAGGTGTAATTCACTGACGTTTTCCCCTCTTAGTGTAGCTTTAATGTTATTTTGATGAGTTGAACACAATGGAAACAAGTCCCCAGGACTTTTGCGTTATCCTTTTTAGTCAGGGGATATTAATACAATCTGGGAATACATTTCTCACCAAAGTGTTTGTAAAGGTGTCTACTAACATATCCCACATTGGTTTATATTCAACCACCCTAGGGGCATTTTTGACAGCTGCTGAAAGTTGGAGTACCATAAACCATTATAAGGCAAAATGTTCTAAATTTCATTATGCTTTAAGTAGCATGTCACGTGTCAAACTAGGGGGTTTATCATTCTGAATCCATTCCAAGCATTCGTTTTGAACGGAAAAAAACTCCTTGGGCTTAAAAAGGCCATAGTCGTCATCACAAATGTGATGAAGTCAGCACATTTGGGCATATTTGGGCAAGTGGCTATATATGGCCAAACTAGGGGTCAAACTATGGGTTTTTCATGATTCTGAATCTATTCCAAGCATTAGTTTTGCAAGAAAAACACTCGTTGGGCTTAAAAAGGACATAGCCGTCATCACAAATGTGAGGTCAGGCCATTTGGGCACATTTGGGCAAGTGTCTATGGCCGTTTTTAGCCCAAGGAGTGTTTTCGTGCAAAACGAATGCTTGGAATGGATTCAGAATGATAGTTTGACACGCCACATGCTATTTAAAGCATAATGAAATTTAAAACATTTTGCCATATAGGCTGTTGATGGTACCCCAACTTTCAGCAGCTGTTAGCCCTCCAAGCAGAACCCAATGCTACTGAAGTTTCTGACATTCAGAAAAGCTTTATGTAGGGTCCCGAAAGGGGCTAAGCAGCTGTCAAAACTTCCCCTAGGGTGGTTGAATATAAACCAATATGGGATATGTTAGTAGACACCTTTACAAACACATTGGTGAAGAAAATTATTGGTAAGAAATGTATTCCCAGATTATACTGATAATATTCCCTGCTATTTACCTTAATGTCTGACTTAGCCCCTTTCGGAACCCTCGGTTACGGCGGCGGATTACGGCCTGAACAGTCTGACCAATGCTGTTAATTACATTTGACATTTCTGACTAATAAAGCATTCAATCAAAATATGTTCCAACGTTCAACGCAAAATAATTTCATCATGGTCGTGACAATAGTCCACTGCGACTGGGCTCACATGCACGGAGCTCCTGCTGCGTTGGTTCCGTTTGGATGTTTGGAACTTTGCGACCAGCAGCTTCCTCCTGAGGCCGTCTAACTCCCTCTGGTTCTGGGTGATCTCCAGCCGCAGCACCGCGTAGCCATCATCCACTAGCTTGCAGATCTCTGCCACCGCGCTGTTCGCCAGGACCTCGATCACCGCGGCCAGCTGGGCGTGGAACGAGTCACTGCTGTTGGTAGACATGAGTGGATCACTTCAAGTTCAACATTCCCTGTTGAAGAAGAAATAGGTTTGTTTTGTTGATGTTGTCAACAGTCCACCATGTTTGTTCTTCTTCTTTTAGCTTTCCAGCAGACTGGATGCGAATCAGCGTATTGCTGCCTCCCACTGTTTTGTTCGGTACTGCACCGTTATACAGGCCTTACACCCCTACACCTTACGGTGCAGGTCTGTATCTGCCAGAAATGTCATGATAGCCTTCACCACTTCCCCTTGCTGTTCCTCCGGCGGTTTGAGTAGGTTCTGCAGAGAGATGCACAGCAGCCCTGCATCCAGCACTTGCTAAAATGTTATGAGACTCGATTGAGGCCAGGCCACCTACTGCATGGAGTAAAATGAGCTTGCAGATCATTCTCACACACTGCACAGACCTAGGGGTTTAATGACAGAGCTATTCAGTAGTACTAGGATCCATCTGTTCTGATCCATCCCATATGATAAATCTTTATTGATCCTCTTTGGTAAATGTAGTTGTCAACAGCAGTAAGAGTAAAACACAGGAACAGAACGGTAAGATTCAAAATAAAATAATGATTAAATGACAGGCTTAGGTTCTGACAAAATAATACAACATTGTTTATAGAGCACTTATACTTCTCTAAACAAAGTTACACCAAATGTAAGTGGTTACGGCACATCTGTCTTACAGACTCCAGTCAACACAAACACCATTTTAGAAACTATATTTTATCAGTGTCACTTATAAAACCAGTTAATCCAGAAATAAAAACACTAGCTGGAATCAGTTATCAGCTTTCTTTTATACACAATTTATTCCCAATGTGGTTTCAATAGCAGAACAGACATTGTAATACCAGTGGGAGAGGTAGGTTGTCGGTCTAATGACTGTCGGACGAATAATAGTGTAGGAACTAAAGCCTGTACCCTGTGTGTGTGTTTGCGTGTCAGTCCCATATACATAGAAAGGTAGACACCTCCTTGCTCCTTCGGCTCTGGAGTGTCTGTATCTCGAGAGGAGGCAAGCTTCTGTGACGCACATGGTGACGCCGCACTTCCGCCTTGCGGTGCGATACAGGAAGCTCCAATGAACTGCAGCGGCCAATGATGCATCAAGGTTTTTATATCTATGGTCAGGCCTGCCACTGTGTGTGTTGTCTGTAAAGGTCAAAGGTGGAGTAGGCGGGGTGAGGGGTTGGTTGGGGCGTGGTTTGATGCCTCTCCTAGAACGGGCATCTCCCTGAAGAGGACCACACTGGTTGCAGGATTTTGGCGGAAGTACCACTCAAGGAATGATGCTTTACAAATCAGTTTACATTCTCAGTGAATGAAACAAGTGTTGTGATTGGTTGGAAAAATATCGTAACCGGGGGGAAAACATCTGACGAACAAACACTTCCGCCGCACGTTTCTCTTTGCAGACAAGTAAGGCTGGGACCAAGGCTAGAAGCGACACACACACACACACACACACACACACACACACACACACACACACACACACACACACACACACACACACACACACACACACACACACACACTTTGGGAATTTAGTAATCTAGTAGCAACATAAGGTGAGAAAAGATCATCATCAGTCTAAACAAGATGCCAGGTCTACTGTCTACAAATGAAATGATCCTGGCATCTGTCTAAAATACACTTCAGCGTTTGTTTTTTTGCTATCTAAAATACATTTTAACCTTGTCGGAGGGCATAAGCCTGTATGTGGCAGCGGCGGCGGCTCAGGGTAGAGTGGCCGGATGGTAACCACAAGGTTGCCAGTTCGAACCCGGGCTCCCACAGAGTTAGTGTCGAAGTGTCTTTGAGCAAGACACTGAACCCCGAATTGCGTGGTGGTTTTGCTGGTTGGTTGACTTGCATGGTTTCCCCGCGCCATCGGTGTATGTATGGGTGAATGTATCTATGTAAAGCGCCTTGGATGTAGGGGTGCTATAAAAATGCACCATTTACAGTATGTGTTACTTACAACCAATCGCCATCACCTCATTGATCTGTCATCTACTATCGCATGCCGATGCTGTGCGAGCAACCTTCCTGTTTTGCGTGAATCTGCTGTTTTGCAGTTCGGCTCAGCAACAGAGAGAGAGGATGTGCATTATTTAATTCAATGCTGTAGCAACAACGTCGTCACGTGTGGATGCTGATGTGTCTCTTCATGTTGCTGGAATCCACAAAGCACCTGCCACAGATGGGGCAGCGGAACGGCTTTTCTCCGGTGTGAACACGCTCGTGGTTCTTCTTCTGATGCTGGTAGGAGAAACGCTTGGAGCAGTGGCGACAGCCGTACGGCTTCTCGCCCGTGTGCACGCGCTGGTGCAGCCGCAGGTTCTGGAACTTTCTGAAGGTCTTCCCGCACAGCTCGCAACGGAGCGGTTGACCTTTGGCGTCACGGGCTGGCTGGGCGGGTAGCGCCATAGGCGGGATGGAGCTCAGGAGCCTGCTGAACTCCCTATCTGAGGAGGCGGCAATTTCGTTGAGGGAAGACGACTGATTGTCTTCTCGGTTTGCCTGAGGGTGTAACACATGCCTGTGGGTTTTGATGGCAGAGAAGGAGGAAGAGGAGAGGCCACCATAGGAAGGGGCACTAGTATTAACAACCAAACTTGACTTTAAACCTGTAGTTCTGTCTAAGGTCTCTGTGCTCAGTGTCAGGGTTGAGCGCGCTGCTTCCAGCTCCTCCTCTCTCCCGTGTTTCTTGAGTCTCTGTTTGGCAGACCTGGTTATCCCATCCCTGTCTATTATGCTCCACTCTGAGCTCATGTCTGCCTCCACTTTAATTGGAACAGAATCCACCACCACCATATCGGGTTCCCAGTCCAGATTACCAGCCAGGAATGGAGCAACGTTATTGTGGTCACCGGAAATGTCTCCTCCCCGGTCCACTAAAGCTCCAGGAGAACCCTCTCTGCCATCAGTGTTGCTCCCAGTTCTCCCATCTTGATGTGGGCCTGAGTTATATGGAGGGTCCAGAGAACAGCTCCCTGCAGTTAGGCTGCCAGCGTTATTATTCCACACCTCTATGCATGCACCAGCTTCTGCCCACTCAGATGCACTGGTGAACAGGTTGCCATCGTCGTGAGATGATGAATGGTGGCTCTCTCTGTTTACATTTCCGTTACTATGGTGACGGGTGTTGAATCGATGGTCGACACGGTGAAGATGATTATCAGGCTCTACAGCGAGGGTTCTAGGTGTTGTGTTTGTTTCACTTCCATGCTCGACTGGGGGTTGAATGTCTGAAAGGAGAAGAGTGAATTATCAGTTGGATATTACATTTCTGAAATGTAAAGAGGATGAGTAGAGTAGGGCTTCAACTATCGTTTATTTTCTTTGCTATTGATTACTTTACTGATGATTAATTAAATAATCAAGAAGTGTGTAGCTGGCCCAGGCGGTGGCGTAACCGTCTGGGCACCCGACTGGTAATCCAGTCGCAGTGTGCCGCGGGTTCGACTCCCGAGCCCGACACGGCCTTTACTGCATGTCTTCCCCCATCTCTCTCCCGTTTCCTGTCAGCCTACTGTCTGTCCCTTAAAAAAAACAATAAAAGGCGTAAGCCGCAAAAAAAAAAAAAAAAAAAAAAAAAAAAAGAAGTGTGTAGCTTTAAGTGTGTAGTAATGTGTATAGTAACACATTGTGTGCCCTTTCAACAATTTCAAAATAGGGACCCAGGGTGCCTACTTTTTTTTGCTAAGACGTCGTCGGAACCACGTACGGGTAATTCTTAGGACGTCTGTGGACCTCTTGGGCACACAACCTGGTAATTATGACTTGCAAACTAGAGAACATATAACAATAGCTATTCTGAAAAGACTGACAGCTAGAGACCACATTATGTTCTCAGATTCGGATCATAGAGCTAGGAAATAAAATAAATAAAAACACACACACACACACACACACACACACACACACACACACACACACGCACACACACGCACAAGCACACACACACACACACGCACGCCTTTGAAATGTAAAAGTAGTACTGTCTGCACTCAAGACACGTTCTTGTGTTTCCTGCCGTGGATAATGTGTGCTTTTTAAAGTGAGTTGCGAGCCCCCTCCTATTGCGTCATGAATGATTCTGGTGTTTTGCAGTCTCAGCACCAAAGACGGAGGATGTCCGTTAATCACCTTTGAGTGTGTTGTCGTCACCCTCCACCTTCAAGATGATAGGAAAGCCAGCGCCCCTGTCCTCCTCCTCTTCTCCTGTTCCCTGTGTTGAGCTCTTGGTCGCGGGGTTACATCTGGCTCTGCTGGGCGCCGAAGGTCCACGGGTCACCTGTCACAATAAATACATAATCACCATATCTTAATTATTTGTTCATTCATCTGTTATGAATTAATCTGTTGAACAATAGCGGAATGGCTATTTCCCCTATTTTTAAAACATTAGTATAAATAAAAGTATTAAAAGCATAGCGTGTTTGACCATAGTAGATTTAATTTGAGTATATTAGTTACTACCAGTCATTGTTGAAAATGTCATTCTATTAAAGTTATTTTTAATATGCCCTGTGCATTTTTCATGACAATCACAAATACAAAATATAATTTAGATCCAAACATTCCCATAGTAATGTAAATGATTTCAAGGTGACAATATAGCAATCTCAAGCAAAGAGGAGGTTACCTATTTGAGCTGTATTCTTGAAAACAAAAAGACAGGGCATCAAAAGTAAATTATAGATGTACCTGGCTGAGGGTAGAAGATTTTAAGATAGTCAAAGGGGGCCCAATACCCTCATATTACCTGACTAACTACTTCTCCAAAGTATGTGACACCTACATCCACAATACTAGAGGGAGCGGCAACGATCGGGTACCACCCAGGCCAGTTATAGAAGAAACATGGGAAAATTCTGCTACTCTGCCACCAAAATGTGAAATGCCTAGGGGGACCAGATCCAAACTGTTCATTTGAGGGACAGACGTATCGCTTGTGTGGGACGGGGGGGATGGGACAGGGTTATCAACGTATTACTAAATTCGGCATAGGCATAATATTGCCTAATGTGTTGTTATTAAACCTCTCTGGCATCTCACATTTTGTTTTAAAATGCAGATTTTGGTCATTGGTGGTATGGCTGACTTGGTAGTGGTACTGTAGCCTAGGGGATATTTCCCCTGTTATTTTAACCCATTCTGACCGGGCACCCATTTTGGTGTCGGCATCATGTTATGCTTTAGCTCAGGGGTATTCAACTGGCGGACCGCGGACCACCTCTTTGCGGACCACCAAAAAAAAAAAAAAAAAAAAACATTTTTTTTTTTTTTTTTTTTTTAAGTTAATAATATAAATAACATCAGATGGTACATTTCTCATGTGAAATTGCTGCAAAGGCCCCCAAAATGTCCCCCAAGGGCCCCCAAAATTCTGGCGCGCGCTACGCTACACAGTGTGGCCTGCCAGTGCGTATAACTCCCGGCCTGATTTGGAGTTCCACTCCGGGCCTGCACTCTGCACCCCATTATTGGTTGGGTGGAAGGGGATCTGATTTGTATAAGCTTGGCTTGACCATACTAAACGGGCATAGAGCCCCGCTCTCCGATGGACGCCGAGCATGGGACCGGACCTCTGTCTTATTCAAAAAAATATTTGTGGACCTTCATCATTTCTAGTTGAGGACCCCTGCTTTAGCTATTTAAAAATAGCAGATCTACAAGCTCATATCGCGCCACCGAGTGGCGCGATACGAGCTTGTAGGTCTGCTATTTTTTGAAAAATCAAAGAACGACTGACATTTTTTAGAATCTGATCTCAGGTCAGAATGGGTTCATCAGACCAGTGTGTGTCCAGTGGAAACCTCGTATGAATCTGATCTCAGGTCAGAATGGGTTAACAGGGGATAAACACATCGTAGATGTGTTTATCGATTCTGACCTTTTCAATCAATGTCAGAATCTATACATCTACGAGAGTCTAATAACCTTAGGCTAGGGTGCTCTATTATATTAGGGCATTTGAACACTGATGCCTGCCAGGCAGTCACAATGTGAGACAGGGTCTCAATTTGTGGGACGCCTTCAGTCTTGGAAATGAGGACTGTCCCACGCAAAGTGGAATATCTCGTCAGTTAGCCGCAATTTGCAACTGCTTGTCTTAAACGACTATGAGCTACTTTCTGTCAAGACATCCTCTGCAAGTGATTATTTTTCTAAGTGCTGGAGTTTGGAAGCACTCGTCGTATGTCACTGAACAGCCCTGCGTTCCACCTGTTTCGAATTTGCACATAATGCAGGAGGCAGCAGCGCGACCCGTTAATAAAAACGAGTGCTTCCAAACTGCAACACTTAGAAAAAGAAATCACTTGCAGAGGATGTCTTGACAGAAAGTAGCTCATAACATCTCTACGGTGGATTTTTATGAAAAACAAGCTCGGCAGATTGAAAGAGGATAATTCAAGCTTGTACTACAGCTGCAATGTTGGTGAGTTTAACGTCGTTTAAGACAAGCAGATCGCAAACCAAAAAAGATGAGTGGGGAGTCGATGGAGGGTATTGCAACTCTAGATTCATCCCATTATAAATAAATCTAGAGTTGCAAATTGGCTACTCGTCAGTGTACTGTTCACCCTAGGAATGCCCTGACACCATCCATTAAAAAAGTGAATCACTGGTTTATTTCAAAACTAGCCTGAGAAAATGCAATTTCCCATAGAATTCACTGCTGATGTTCTCCCCTTTCTCCATTTAGTTAGTAACTAAATGGAGTTTCAATGCTATATCTTGCTAATCTTGGTGAATTGAACACACTATAGGACCACAATGGAAACTTCTCCAAAGTATGTGACAAAAATAATAATAATGTAATATATACTCTAAGGCTGTAACTTACATTTCTGACTAATGAGGTATTGTATTCAATAATTCAATCAGTTCCACTTCCAACGCCAAAATTATGTATTATGAATTATTAAAAAATAAAACAGTCCACTGGGGCTGCCGGGCTGGCCTCACATGTACGGCGCTGCTGCTGCGTTGGTGGTTGTTCCGTCTAGATGTCTGGAACTTGGCGACCAGCAGCTTCCTCCTGAGGCCGTCTAACTCCCTCTGATTCTGGGTGATCTCCAGCCGCAGCACCGCGTAGCCATCATCCACCAGCTTGCAGATCTCTGCCACCGCGCTGTTCGCCAGGACCTCGATCACCGCGGCCAGCTGGGCGTGGAACGAGTCGCTGCTGGTGATAGACATGAGTGGATCTCTTCAAGTGCAACAGTCGCTGTTATTAGAAGAAATTGTTTTGTTTTGGGGATGTTGTTGTCTTGTCAACAGTCCAGAGTCCACCATGTTTGTTCTTCTTCTGCTTGCTTCCCGCCCAGTGTTAAAATGGTATGAGAGATACGATTGAGGCCACCTACTGCATGGAGTAAAAACTTCAACGAGTGCACAGACCTAGGAGTTGGAAATGACAGATCCATCCATACCAGCAAGTAGTCAGGGGATATTAATAAAATCTGAGAATAAATGTATAACCAATCATTTTCTTCACCAACGTGTTTGTAAGGGTGTCTACTAACATAATCCCACATTGGTTTCTATTCAACCACCCTAGGTGAATTTTTGACAGCTGCTAAAAGTTGGGGTACCATCAACTTCAATATATGGCAACTACATTTCATTATGCTTTAAGTAGCATGTGACGTGTCAAACTAGGGGGTTTTCATGATTCTGAACCCATTCCAAGCATTAGTTTTGCATGAAAAACACACAGATAAGATTCAAAATAAAATAAAGATGACAGATATGCTTAGGTTCTGACAAAATAATCCAACATCGTTTATAAGAGCACTTACACTTGCTTATTTTAGCTTTTTTTGGGTCTACGTCTATATTATTACATGACAAACATAGGGACACCAGATTGTAAGTGATTAGGGGACATCTCTTTACTTTCTCTGACAGTCTCCAGTCAAGACAAACACAATTTTAGAAACTACATTTTATTAAACATCACAGTGTGAATCCAGTAATAACACAAGCTAACTTACTGGAACTTTTTTGGGTCACGTATGCCTTATAAAAGTATTCAATTAAGGCTTCTATCCATTAATATTCATTGTGTATAATAGGACAGGTATATAGCTTAGTAGTCTGTATATTCATTCATATAGGCTACTACTCATTCATTGTCGTCAGTCTGTCAGACCATACATGCATTCATCACTCACGCAGATGATGGAAAATTCATTCACTGTTCATTCAGTCACTGTACATGTTGACTCAGAGATAAAGTGGAAGTATTTTATGTTCATTATTTTGGATCTCTAGACTACAGCCTGATTCATGCCCGATATGCGATGTATGCTTCACTGACCCCTTTGTGTTTTAAGCAGTTATACTTTAGCTATTGAAAAATATCAGATGTACAAGCTCATAGCAAGCTTGTACATTTGCTATTATGGAGAAAATGTGGCACAAATCTTTGAATATATATTCTTTCAGAGCGGCCGTTTTTAACTCAAATCTTTGCTTCTGGGGCGTCCCTGCATGGAACATTTTCAGATGGGGGGGGCCGCAGCCAAATACAGATCATTCTAGGGGTCCTTGACATTTTTTAGAATTGGCCTCAGGTCTAAATGGCGTCCACTCCTATTATTCGCTCGCAGAGACTCTATGCGTACTCCCAGACAGTCGAGTCACGAAGAGGCAAGATGCAGCTAATCGTGATGAGACTGTCTGGATGCAGGATATTTGAGAGAGGTGTCACAGCCCCCAACACTCTTATTGGTTGAGATATACACACACAACTATTTATTGGTAACTTATTTGATTGGTTCAGGCTATGTCGCAACGCGATGACCGGGGGATGCTCACTGTCGGAAACTCGGAACACTCGCTCCTTGTCCGTGCCTGTGTAGAGGAGGCGTCAAGGTGTGTTCAAACCAGAAGATATAATTTTGTTTCCAGTGGCTTCGATCGCTTCATTTCGGTCGTGCAGCCTGGCGCAGGTCAGTGTTAGCCTGACTAACACTAGACCTGCGCCAGACTAATATCACACGATAGTGTGATAATTAGTCTGGTTTATTAGCCAGGCTAGGTGAGTGTTGATTAAAAAATGTCCCTTCCCTCGCTGGCTGTAGAGTAGTACTGTGAAACCACACAGTCACACACCAGTCATACAGTGGGCTCTATCGAAGTATAGAACAGAACTATAGGTTCTGTGCATAACTGTAGTCCAAGGTTTCCAGAAGGTGGCACACCCGTTTCCCGTTCTGGTTAATTTTCACATGGCTTTGGCTCAGCAGAAGATTTGAACCAGAAGCACATTGACACCTCACATGTGGTTCAAAACTGCTGCTACTAAGAGTTATATTCAACCGTTTAGTCTAGTCGCACAGTGAGTACTATTCAACTCTATATTCCAGTCGTACAATTTAGGTATTTTAGCTGTTCTTAATCCAGAGTGACATAGTAAGCAAGGTAACACAAGGTAAGAAGAACCGATCATCATGTCTAAACAGGATGGCAGGCCTACAAATGATCCTGGCATCTGTCATAAGCCTGTATGTTACTTACAACCAATCGCCATCACCTCACTGATCTGTCATCTACTATCATACGCCGATGCCGTGCGAGGCTGCGAGCCCCCATCCTGTTTTGCGTGATTCTGCTGCTGCGCAGTTCTGCTCAGCATCAGAGACGGAGGATGTGCGTTATTTATTTCAATGCTGTAGCAACAACGCCATCACGTGTGGATTCTGAGGTGTCTCTTCATGTTGCTGTTCTCCACAAAGCACCTGCCACAGATGGGGCAGCGGAACGGCTTTTCTCCGGTGTGAACGCGCTCGTGGTTCTTCTTCTGATGCTGGTGGGAGAAGCGCTTGGAGCAGTGGCGACAGCCGTACGGCTTCTCACCTGTGTGCACACGCTGGTGCCGCCGCAGGGACTGGAACTTTCTGAAGGTCTTCCCGCACAGCTCGCAACGGAGCAGTTGATCTCCAGCGTCACGGGCTGGCTGGGCAGGTAGCGACATAGGTGGGATGGAGCTCTGGTGCTTGCTGAACTCCCTAGAGGAGGAAGCGGCAATTTCGTTGAGGGAAGACGACTGTTTGTCTCCTCTGTGTGCCTGAGGGTGTAAAACCTGCCTGGGGGTTTTGTTTGCCGAGAACGAGGAGGGGAAAGAGGAGAGGCCGCCGTAGGAAGTGGCACTAGTATTAACCAAACTTGACTTCAAACCTGTAGTTCTGTCTAAGGTCTCTGTGCTCAGTGTCGGGGTTGAGTGCACTGCCTCTAGCTCCTCCTCTCTCCCGTGTTTCTTGAGTTTCTGTTTGGCAGACCTGGTTATCCCATCCCTGTCTATTATGCTCCACTCTGAACTCATGTCTTCATCCACTTTAATTGGAACAGAATCCACCACCACCATATCGGGTTCCCAGGCCACATTACCAGTCAGGGATGGAGCAACGTTACTCGGGTCGCCAGAAATGTCTCCTCCCCAGTCCCCTGAAGCTCCAGGAGAACCCTCTCTGCCGTTAGTGTTGCTCCCAGTTCTCCCCTCTTGATGTGGGCCTGATTTATATGGAGGGTCTATAGAACAGTTCCCTGTGGTTAGGCTGCCAGCGTTATTCCACACCTCTATGCCTGCACCAGCTTCTTCCCACTCAGATGCACTGGTGAACAAGTTTACATTTCCGTTACTATGGTGACGGGTGTTGAATCGCTGGTCGACGTGGTGAAGATGATTCTCATGCTCTACAGCGAGGGTTCTAGGTGTTGTTTGTGTTTCACTTCCATGCTTGACTGGGGGTTGAATGTCTGAAAGGAGAAGAGTAAATTATTTATTTTATTATTTTGTTATTAAAAGTTCTGAAAAGAGGATGAGCAGAGTAGGGCTGCAACTATCATTCATTGTCTTCGCTATTGATTTAGTAATCAATAAAATTAGGGGTGCACGATTATGAAATTATGACCGATATGTCAGATCTCCGATTATTTGCAGGGTCATATCTGCCGATACCGATCTTATACAGAGGACCACAATGGAAACAAGCCTAGGCCCTATAGGGGGTTATTGGCCCAAAGCATGTTATTAAATTATTCAATCAATCAATAAATAGCCTATACTCTTTTCCAAGTGTCTGTTGAATGAGTATGCACGCACACAAACACAAACACAAACACACACACACACACACACACACACACACACACACACACACACACACACACACAGCAGGACTGATTGCCAAGTAGTACGTAATGTCTCCCTTCTTTTGCGTCATGAATGATTCTGGTGTTTTGCAGTTTGTCTCAGCACCAAAGACGGAGGATGTGCGTTATTTTTGTCTCAATGTTTTTATTACCTTTGAGTGTGTTGTCGTCACCCTCGACCTTCAAGATGATAGGAAAGCCAGCGCCCCCGTCCTCCTCTCCTCCTGTTCCCTGTGTTGAGCTCTTGGTCACTGGGTTACATCTGGCTCTGCTGGGCGCCGAAGGTCCACGGGCCACCTGTTACAATGAATACATAATCACCCTATCTTAATTATTTGTTTATTCATATTATTTCCATTCATCTGTATGAATTAATCAGTTGAATGAACGATCTACATCTTGTAGAATGGTGATTTCCACTCATTTTAAACCATATATAAATAAAAGTATTAAATGCATAGCCTGTTTGACCATAATACATGATTTATTATTTTGACATTTTTCATTCCATGTAAGTTATTCTTAATATGCCCTATGCCATTTTTCATTACAATAGGGACAAATACAAATATAAATTTGATCCAAACATTCCCTTAGTAATATAAATGCAAATTATTTCAAGGTGACAATAGGCTATAGCAATCTCAAGCTAATGTGAATCACTGGTTTCATTCAAACTAGCCTGAGAAAATGCAATTTCCTATAGAATGGAATTGTGTTTTCCCTTTTCAGTTAGTGACGTAGCTTTTAATGCTATCTTGATTAATTGAACACATAGCAGGACCACAATGGAAACAATTAAGGTCTCACCCCAGAACATTTACAACGTAACAACTAGTTTGTCACCTGACATGTGTACCTCTGGCATTTCTGACAAAAAAAAAGTATTTCATCAGTCAATCAAAATATGTTCCAACGTTCAATTTCTGATGAATTGAAAATGGTGGACCGGCTGGACCCTGTTGTAAACAAGTGTCGGCTTTCATGTGAAATGTACCCATTTTGCAAACTGTAAATAAATACTTCAATCAAAACGCCAAATCATTTCATGGTCGACTCGTGACAACAGTCCACTGGGCTCACATGCACGGTACTGCTGCTACGTTGGTGGTTGTTCCGTCTGGATGTCTGGAACTTGGCGACCAGCAGCTTCCTCCTGAGGCCGTCTATCTCCCTCTGGTTCTGGGTAATCTCCAGCCGCAGCATCGCGTAGCCATCATCCACCAGCTTGCAGATCTCTGCCACCGCGCTGTTCGCCAGGACCTCGATCACCGCGGCCAGCTGGGCGTGGAACGAGTCGCTGCTGTTGGTAGACATGAGTGGATCTGATCACTTGAAGAAGAAATAGGTTTGTTTTGTGGATGTTGTTGTCAACAGTCCGCCATGCTTTTTCTTCTTCTGCTTGCTTCCTGTCCAGTGCTAAAATGGTATGAGATTCGATTGAGGCCACCTACTGCATGGAGTAAAAACTTCAAGGAGCTTGCAGATATTCGATTCTCATTTCTCAGTGCAGACTCTATCCATCTGATCCATCCCATACCAGCAAGTAGCAGATAAGACCATGTGTGTTTGTAGCCCCTTTCGGGACCCTACGTAAAACTTTTTTGATATTTTGTTGAGTTTTACGTTGGGTCCCTGCTCGCTACTGTACTTTCGTATGGAAATTCCTATATGCGGATATGGAGATTCTCTCTAAAATAGGACCCGCGGCATGTGACGCCATTATTTTCCTTGAGTTATTCTGAATTAGGTAACTTTAAGTAGCTATACATCCCGGTGCGAATATCTCCTGTGGCGCGGAAGCCGTTAAGTATTTTTAATCTTTGTTTGACCGATTTGGTCGCTTTATTTCTTCTTGTTTGTTTACCGTTTATTGTACCGCCTCCCGGTGTGCGGTTGGCTTGTGAGGCTACGTCCCTGCCTCTGATCTGCTGTGTCATAGCTATAGCGCCACTAGCTAGCCAGATAGGCGGTACAATGAGGTGTCAATAAACAAGAAGAATCCAAGCTTCCAAATCGGGCAAACATATATTAAAAATACTTAACGGCTTCCGCGCCACAGGAGATATTCGCAAAGGTATGTATGTGTACTTATACTTTACATATTCAGAAAGCCTCATACTGAAGAATATCGTCAAAGAGCGCGGAGAGGCGTTTTAACATGTAAACATGAGCCAGTAAATGTTTTAATCAGGTGGCATGGACGACGCGGAACAGGACCCAATGCACTGGGTCGAACAAATGTCAGAAACTTCAGTAGCATTTGGGTTCTGCTTGGAGGGCTAGTGTGTTTGTATGGATATTAATTAAGATATAAATATGTATTGATCCGCTTTGGTAAATCTAGTTGTCATCAACAGCAGTATTACTAAAGTAAGAGTAAAACACAGGAACAGAACAGGTAAGATTAAAAGTAAAATAAATTAGGTTCTGACAAAATACATTGTTTATTGTATAGATCACTTATCAAAACAAAGTTACACCAAACAGAAGCACATTCAAACACGAACACGTGACCTCGATTGGTTATTCTTACAATCTTTGTCTGTCTATAATGACATGACCAACAGACAGTGGATAGGGCACGTACATCCCTTTACTTTCAATTTTAGACAAAATACCATTTTAGAAACTACATTTCATTCAGACAGGGTCACTTATAAAACCAGTTCTCCCCGTGTCCCCTAGGGTAGGTACCCTCACAAAAAACATGCAGTAATCCTGGTCACTAAACTGCCCCCCCCTGGCCAGCCGGGGCGCCTGATGGAGGGGAAAGGAACTAGTTGGAATAACGTGTTCCTTCCACGCGCTACGTCCAACCAGGGAAACTCCCCCCTGTCAGGTGTAAAGGAGCAACTTGGACACTCAGGCATGAAGGAAGTATGAGTTCAAGTCCGTTGCTCTCCCCTTGTCCCCCATATATGGGGACTAGGTTGGTGGAGGGTGTGTAGAGCCCAGGATCACAATAGATGATTGACACAGGGGTGAAAAATGGGTTACAAAAAATCGTGGGATAAAAAAAAATATATATATATATATATATATATATATAAAAAAAAAAAAAAAAAAAAACAGTAAATCCAGAAATAAAAACATAACACGCTGGAATCAGTTTTAAATTAAACTTTTTTTCTTTACATATCATTTATTCCTAATGTGGTTTCATCAATATTCAATAGCAGTCAGAACAGGCATTTACCAGACATTTTATGAGCTACTTTCTGTCAAGAAATTATGTGCAGGTGATTCATTTGTTCGAGTTTGGAAGTGCTCGTCGAAGTCACTGAACGGCCCTGCATACCACCTGTTTCGAATGTGCACATAATGCAGGAGGCAGCAGAATGACCTGTTAATAAAAACGAGTGCTTCCAAACCCCAACACTTAGAAAATAATATCACGGCACGAATTCTTAGCAGAAAGTAGCTGATAACGTTTCTACGGTGGATTATGCAACAAACGCTTTGTAGATTGAAAGATGATAATTCAAGCTTGCCCTACAGCTGCAATGTTGGTGAGTTTAACGTTGTTTAATGCTAGCAGATCGGAAATTCGATTTAGATCACTGGGCGGTCAATGGAGGGTATGCAACTCTAGATTCATCCCATTATAAAATTAAAAATAAATCTTGTGTTGCAAATTGCGGCTAGCAAGCTTCCGTGTGTGTCACAGAAGGGGACATTTGGTAGGCCAATCAGAGGCAATGTAAACGATTGTTTTCTCAAAACTGCCGCCACAGAGTTATATTCAACTCTTTAGTCTAGTCGCACAGTCAGTACTATTCAACTCTATATTTCAGTCGTCCAATTTAGGCATTTTAGCAGTTCTTAATCCAGAGTGACATAGTAAGCAAGGTACACACAAAGGTAATATATCAAATGTACAGAAATAGTAATCTAGGAACATAGGTAAACCAAGAACCAATCATCATCAGTCTAAACAGGATGCCAGGTCTACAAACAATCCTGGCATCTGCCTAAAATACACGCTAGCCTTTGCTAAGAAGGTCATCGCTATTGTCGGAATGCATAATGCACATGCATAAAACACATGCATATGTGTTACTTACAACCAATCTAGTATAAAAAGTAGGTGGCTAGCGCACAACGTTTCGGCCGTGAACGGCCTTCATCAGGTGAATCCTCGCTCGGGTCAGTGAATCCTCACTATGAGTCTGGCTCTGCCACTTCCTTTTTCGCGTGATTCTGCCGTTTTGCAGTTCGGCTCAGGTCTCTGGTGGAGGATGTGCTTTATTTCTTTCAATGCTGTAGCAACAATGCCATCACGTGTGGATTCTGAGGTGTCTCTTCATGTTGCTGAGATCCACAAAGCACCTGCCACAGATGGGGCAGCAGAACGGCTTTTCTCCGGTGTGAACGCGCTCGTGGGTCTTCAATCGATTCTGGTGGGAGAAACGCTTGGAGCAGTGGCGGCAGCCGTACGGCTTCTCACCTGTGTGCACTCGCTGGTGCTGACGCAAGTACATTAACTTTCTGAAGGACTTCCCGCACAGCTCGCAACAGAGTGATTGCCCTCTGGCGTCACAGGCTGGCGGGGCAGGTAGCGCCATAGTGGTGCTCAGGTGCATGCTGACTTCCCTAGAAGAGGAAGCGGCAATTTCTTTGATGGAAGACGACTCTTTGTCTCCTCGGTTTGCCTGAGGGTGTAAAACCTGCCTGTGGAGTTTGATTGCAGAGAATGAGGAGGGGAAAGAGGAGAGGCCACCATAGGAAGTAGCACTAGTATTAACAACCAAACTTGACTTCAACCCTGTAGTTCTTTCTAAGGTCTCTGTGCTCAGTGTCGGGGTTGAGCGCGCTGCTTCTAGCTCCTCTCTCCCGTGTTTCTTGAGTCTCTGTTTGGCAGACCTGGTTATCCCAACCCTGTCTATTATGCTCCACTCTGAACTCATGTCTGCCTCCACTTTAATTGGAACAGAATCCACCACCACCATATCGGGTTCCCAGTCCAGATTACCAGCCAGGGGTGGCGCAACATCACTTGATTCGCCAGAAACGTCTCCTCCCCGGTCCTCTGAAGCTCCAGGAGAACCCTCTCTGCCATCAGTGTTGCTCCCAGTTCCCCCCTCTTGATGTGGGCCTGAGTTATGTGGAGGGTCTATAGAACAGTTCCCTGTGGTTAGGCTGCCAGCGTTATTCCACACCTCTATGCCTGCACCAGCTTCTGCCCACTCAGATGCACTGGTAAACAAGTTTACATTTCCGTTACTATGGTGATGGGTGTTGAATCGCTGGTCGACGCAGTGAAGATGATTCTCTGCAGGCTCTACAGTGAGGGTTCTAGGTGTTGTTTGTGTTTCACTTCCATGCTTGACTGGGGGTTGAATGTCTGAAAGGAGAAGAGTAAATTATCAGTTGGTTATTAAAAGTTCTGCAATTACTTAATTATTTATGAAATTAATATAAATATTCAAGAAGGGTGTATTGTTTTTATAATGTGTTTTCGTATTACAATCAGTGAGTGAATTAGCGTGACTAACCACTTGTGCCCCATTTTATAGTTCTGTAAAATGGTGTCATACAAAAATAGCCCCACAAGCTCACAATTATGACTCATGTCATTAGAGCAGAGCTTCCCCCCCCCTCTATGAACAAAAGGGATAGAATGAGCATATACTTATTTTGCATTATGGGTTGTGATAAAGACAGACTGCTTTCTCACTTTTCCTCTTGAGCCACACATGTTTAATTGTTTTTCATTTTCTGTTTATCATAACCTCATTTCATACTCAACTTTCCCTCCGTATTTAGTCATTATCCAACAGTTTGCTGTTTAACTATGCCGGCTAAGTTAGCAATCAGTTGATCTTGACTTGTTCTACAGTTTTATATGCATATATTCATTCATTTCATTTCATAATTTGGACAGAGACAATGGGTTGGTCAAACATACTTTTATTCCTTTCAAAGTCAAACAGTTTTAAGTTATCATTACTATGTTGTCAAACACCCACTACTCACACCATCCTCATTTCCTGGTTCAAAGTTCCACAAAAGAGTCACCACTGAATCCACTGCTCCTTTTATAGGTGGAGGATTCAAATTGGGTTGCACCATGTTGCAGGGGTGCATGTGTCTGGCAATACATGCTATTTAGGAATACCGGATGACTCGCCCCGGTGCTTGCCCGTTTTTCCTCCCGGAATTGTCACCAGTGAGGGGGATAACTTTGTAATATGCTATTGGCTGTTTGTATTCTTTTTGGAAAAATATAAAAATAGATAGAAAGGCTATCATTTTACTTATATTGACCCTATAAACAATTTAGTATTATTTAGTATATGTAAGGTTGTGCACACTCAAATGGTACCTCGTCAGATAATCCCCATATAGCCTACAACAACTTCTGTGAACAGACTTCAATGTAGTAGCTTTCAGAGGTGGGGACTTGGACTCGAGACTCGAGACTCGACTTGGACTCGAGTCCCGATTTTGATGACTTTAGACTTGCTTGATCAAATCAAAAATAGACTTGGACTTGCTTGGGACTTGAATGCCAAAGACTTGAGACTTGACTTGACTTGAACGCCAAGGACTTGAGACTTGACTTGACTTGAGCCCTCTTGACTTGAACATTTTCAAGTCACTTAATACCTTACAGCATCTGATTATCTTTTTTATGACATGTAAAATTAAATAGTTTGGTATTTGTATATAAAGGGATGCCGCGGAACGGATATCGGGTCGATATCAGCCAAAAAACGTGATCGGGATCGGATCGGACTACAGCGAAAATGACCGATCCATTCCAAGCACTGCAAGCACTCCACTCCAGTCCATTCTAGTACTCCACTCCAGGACTTTATTCCTCCAGCAGTGTTGCGCTACAGAGGCATTGGCAGCCGTAGTCACACTTCACAGTGGCAGTCTTGCACAGTGCAGGCTGCTAGGCTAGCCACTAGCTATTACTGCGCGCTGCTACTCAGTGTGGAGAAAGCCGCATTGACAGCCGCTCCCGCATGGGAGTATTATATATTATAAAACAAAAAAGACCCAACAGCCGAGTGCAAAAATGGATTCGCCACCGTGGCAACTACAGCAGCAAAGTTTCAGCCTTAGCTCCATGCAAGCTAATCTTTAGCATTGATTAGCGTCAACATCTTAGACGAGAGAGACGGAACAGAGCAACAAGCTGACAGCTGAGCATGACGACATGCTCATGTTCTTAAAATGATATATCCCCACAGTCCCCAACAGTTGGTTGACAAATATGACCGCTGTTTGTCAATACTTATGTGACAGACCATGCTATGATGCTAATAACTGCTTAAGTGCTAACCAATGCTTAATTAAACAGACGTCACTATTTCCATTGTCACGGACAGACAGTGTGCTGTGTAGCTGTAAGACAGTATGCACCCACTCCCAGTCAAATGATAGGTTCCATTTGTACACTCTAAATTGACATTGATTTTACAATATAAACAAATACAAAATAATAATTTGGGGTCACAGAGATACAAATTGCTTGGTCCTTAAAATGTTGTGCATAATGTGCATAATAATAATAAATAGTATGGATAAAAAAAGGCATAGAATACAATAAAATAAATTTGTCAGTAGAACACTTCCACATTTGAAGTATAGGCTCAAGTTGTTAAAAATAAATGGGTCAGTTATTCTCAACCTATACTCATGTGGAACTTGTTTGTTGACTATTATTCTGGGGAGGTGTTGTTCTCTGTTTTGAGTAATAATATTATCACTTGATCAATCCTGATTCAACATTCCAGACTATAAAATCTGTAATAAAAGGTAAAGATAAAAAAAGTCTGACAGATTTGGGAAAGCATAGAGCGACTTAAATATGTGCTGGATCGGATTGGATCGATATCGGATCGGTATCAGTTATCGGATCGGTTTTGATGATTTTTAGATCGGTATCGGATCGGGAGTGGAAAAAGTGGATCGAGGCATTATGTAACATTCCTCTTCTACCCTGGATTTGAACACCTTTTCAGTGCAAGTAATGACATTTTACCATTGTAATAATAATAGCCTGCTTGCTCAGGGGAAACATTGAATTTGTGTCAGATCCTGTGTCTCGGTGAGACATGACCTTTGACATGATCTAAATGGCTCAATAGATGCTCATGATTTATGTAAATCTTTACATATCATTAATTAGTATTATGTCTTGGTGGGACTTGTTTGGGACTCGAAACAAAGGTAAGGACTTGGTTGGGACTTGAAACAAAATGCTTAGGACTTGTTTGGGACTCGAAACAAAAGGTAAGGACTTGGTTGGGACTTGAAACAAAATGCTTAGGACTTGGTTGGGACTCGAAACTAAAAGTTCAGGACTTGGACTTGCTTGGGACTTGAATGCCAAAGACTTGAGACTTGACTTGACTTGAGAGCAAAGACTTGAGACTCGACTTGGACTTGCAACATAGGGACTTCCTCCCACCTCTGGTAGCTTTTCATAAATTATATTTGTACTTGTCTGCTGTCATGAAAGTTTATAGATAGAGAAATTCAAAGTCCAGCCGTCTGCTGTCCAGCCTCTCCCACCCCTCACTGGGGAAAATTCTGTGAGGAAAACAGAAACGGGGCGAGTCATCTTGTTACCCTATTTGGTATGATTGCAACGATACGCGTTGTTTAAGACCTGGTTTGTTGATTACTTTGGTATTGACAAGTATACTGTAAAGGTTGGGAAATGTTTTCTGTGTTGCATGTTCACTAGATTTGTAAGTGAATGCTTTGGGGAAACCTGTCTCTAGACTAGTCAGAGGCCTGAGTTTAAATTGATGTAGTGTAGTCAGTCCATGGTGAGACATGGGGAGAGAAGGGGCACAATGCGGGAAGCTCTGCCCTAGGACAGTGTTAGGACTGGTAATGTCCAGACTGGGTGCTTGATTTTAAGCATGTCATTTAAGTGTTATTTTCATTTGTTTTGGAAGTTTTTATTTTTTTGTGGAAAATATTTTCCTGCTAAATTATTTTGAACCTTAATTTTTAGAGACCTTTGAAGAAATAAATAAAATAAATCTTTGGCAACGATGGAGATTTTTGTAATGTAATTTGTCTGTGCACCTAGGACGAACTCATTTACATGGGCGAATGGGGGTGGCAGCAGATATAGCTTTCTCAATTTCTCAAAAAGATGAGGCTTGCATTCACTTGTTTAATGTACATTTGTACTGTATATTAATTTCATACTGTACGTTAGTTTCATTTCACACATATATTTACAGTATTCAGGGAGGTTCAACTGGGGACAAGTTCTCTTTTTCAAAATGCCCTCACTTTTTATCCTTAATATCAGAGCCAAAGAGTACGACATTGAGGGGGCAGAAAACTGAGCGCTCGAGCGCTGTTCATAGAGTGTGACGAGCTGGAGTTTGAAATACATTGTTTTCAACGAGGGCGGTGCAGAAATCAGCAGTTTTAGGCATGTGTGCAACATGACAACTGTTTTAAAGTAGTGTACAGTCACAACTAAAGTCTCTGTATGTTGTACAATTACAAAAAAAAACTATCTAAAATAAAGGGATTTAAGATCATTAAAGCTGAGTCCAGTACAGTGCAGCCAACTTTCGGTCCAGGACTTGTCACTCTTCACAATACTCTTCGCCAATATAGAAGTCTATGTAGAAGAGCCGCCATTGGACTGTCCCCATGAAGTGAACGGAGTTGTCGTAACTCTGTCTTACTCTAGGGCTCTGCTCAATATGTACTTTGCTCAGCCAATCAAATCATCGCTATGGGGTGATCACAAAGAAAAAGACCCCGCCCGCACGCACAAACACACACACACACACACACACACACACACACACACACACACACACACACACACACACACACACACACACACACACACACACACACACACACACACACACACACACACACACACACACACACACACACACACACACACACACACACACACACACACACACACACACACACAGGACTGATTGCCATGTAGTACATAATGTCTGCATTCAAGACACGTTCTTGTGTTTCCTGCTGTGGATAATATGTGTGCTTTTTAAAGTGAGTTGCGAGCCCCCTTCTTTTGCGTCATGAATGTTACTGGTGTTTTGCAGTTTGTCTCACCACCAAAGACGGAGGAGGTGGGTTATTTTTGTCTCATAATGTTTTTATTACCTTTGAGTGTGTTGTCATCATCCTCCACCTTCAAGATGATAGGAAAGCCAGCGCCCCCGTCCTCCTCCTCTCCTCCTGTTCCCTGTGTTGAGCTCTTGTTCACAGGATTACATCTCGCTCTGCTGGGCGCCAAAGGTCCATGGGTCACCTGTCACATTTAATACATAATCACCATATCTTAATTATTCGTTTATTATATCCATTCATCCGTATTAATTAATCTGTTGAATAGCCGATCAACACTAATTTTAAACCATTAGTATAAATACAAGTATTAAATGCATAGCCTGTTTGACCCTGGTTTGACCATTGTACATTATTTATTATTAAGTAGTTGCTACCAGTGATTGTTGATAATTTAATTCTATTTAAATTATTCTTAATATGCCCTGTGCCATTTTTCATTACAATAAGCACAAATAGAAATATAATTTTGATCCAAACATTCCCTTAGTAATGTAAATGCAAATGATTTCAAGGTGACTATAGCAATCTCAAGCAAATGTGAATCACTGGTTTCATTCAAACTAGCCTGAGAAAATGCAATTTCCTATAGAATGGAATTGTGTTTTCCCTTTTCAGTTAGTGACGTAGCTTTTAATGCTATCTTGATTAATTGAACACATAGCAGGACCACAATGGAAACAATTAAGGTCCCACCCCAGAACATTTACAACGTAACAACTTAATTGGCTGACTGTGTACCTGCTGTAACTTACATCTGATATTTCTGACAAAAAAAGGATTTCATCAGTCAATCAAAATATGTTCCAACGTTCAATTTCTGATTAATTGAAAATGGTGGACCGGCTGGACCCTGTTGTAAACATGTGTCGGCTTTCATGTGAAATGTACCCATTCTGCAAACTGTAAATAAATACTTCAATCAAAACGCCAAATCATTTCATGGGTCGTGACAACAGTCCACTGGGGCTGGGCTCACATGCACGGTGCTGCTGCTACGTTGGTGGTTGTTCCGTCTGGATGTCTGGAACTTGGCGACCAGCAGCTTCCTCCTGAGGCCGTCTATCTCCCTCTGGTTCTGGGTGATCTCCAGCCGCAGCATCGCGTAGCCATCATCCACCAGCTTGCAGATTTCTGCCACCGCGCTGTTCGCCAGGACCTCGATCACCGCGGCCAGCTGGGCGTGGAACGAGTCGTTGCTGTTGGTAGACATGAGTGGATCTGATCACTTGAAGAAGAAATAGGTTTGTTTTGTGGATGTTGTCAACAGTCCGCCATGCTTTTTCTTCTTCTGCTTGCTTCCTGTCCAGTGCTAAAATGGTATGAGATTCGATTGAGGCCACCTACTGCATGGAGTAAAAACTTCAAGGAGCTTGCAGATAATCGATTCTCATTTCTCATAGGCCCCCTTTCCACCGGTTGGTTCCCAATGGGAACCGGTTCAGTTCTTTTTGGTTTTTAGTCCATGAGCCAGAGCTCCAAAATTGAAACGTTAATTATGAATTGAGTGGGCAAAACCACACCTATATTAGATTGTTATCACCATGAAACTTCCCCAATTGAGTACTTACACGAAGACAATGATTTATTGTATTACAAATTTTACATTTTTGAATATGCAAATGAGGCATTATGTAGGAAAATATGCAAAATAATCGAAAATATGAAAAAGCTACTACTGTGGAAGGGTTATCATGTATTTATTTACTTGTATTGATCCTATAAACAATTTAATATAGTGTATAGTTCGTCCACAAATGTTGGACCTCTGGCTCATGGACTAAAAACCAAAAAGAACTGAACCGGTTCCCACTGGGAACCAACCGGTGGAAAAGGGGTCACAGTGCACTCTATCCATCTGATCCATCCCATACCATACCAGCAAGTAGCAGATAAGACCATGTGTGTTTGTATGGATATTAATTAAGATATAAATATTTATTGATCAGCTTTGGTAAATGTAGTTGTCATCAACAGCCGTATTAAAGTAAGAGTAAAACACAGGAACAGAACAGGTAAGATTAAAAATAAATGACAAAATAAAACATTGTTTGTAGTATAGATCACTTATCAAAACAAAGTTACACCAAACAGAATCAAACACGAACACGTGACCTCGTAGATTCTTGCATTTCTTTTGTCTAGGTCTATAATGACATGACCAACAGATTGTAAGTGGATAGGGCACATCCCATTACTTTCAATTTTAGACAAAAGACCATTTTAGAAATGACAGTGTCACGTATAAAACCAGTTAATCCAGAAATAAAAACATAACTCGCTGGAATCACTTTGTTTCTTTACATATAATTTATTCCCAATGTGGTTTCATCAATAGCAGTCAGAACAGTTGTTTCGAATGTGCACATAATGCAGGAGGCAGCAGAAAGACCTGTTAATAAAAACGAGTGCTTCCAAACCCCAACACTTAGAAAATAATATCCTCGCTATAATATCCTCGCTATAAGTCTGGCTCTGCCAGGCTAGTGCGAGCCCCCTTCCTGTTTTGCGTGATTCTGCTGTTTTGCAGTTTGGCTCAGCACCAGAGACGGAGGATGTGCATTATTTATTTCAATGCTGTAGCAACAACACCATCACGTGTGAATTCTGAGGTGTCTCTTCATGTTGCTGAGATCCACAAAGCACCTGCCACAGATGGGGCAGCAGAACGGCTTTTCTCCGGTGTGAACTCGCTCGTGGGTCTTCAATCGATTCTGATGGGAGAAGCGCTTGGAGCAGTGGCGGCAGCCATACGGCTTCTCACCTGTGTGCACGCGCTGGTGCAGACGCAGGGAATTGGACTTTCTGAAGGTCTTCCCGCACAACTCGCAACGGAGTGATTGCCCTCTGGCTTCACAGGCAGGCTGGGCGGGTAGCGCCATAGGCGGAATGGTGCTCAGGTGCATGCTGACTTCCCTAGAAGAGGAAGCGGCAATTTCGTTGAGGGAAGACGACTCTTTGTCTCCTCGGTTTGCCTGAGGGTGTAAAACCTGCCTGGGGGTTTTGATTGCAGAGAATGAGGAGGGAAAAGAGGAGAGGCCACCATAGGAAGTGGCACTAGTATTAACAACCAAACTTGACTTTAAACCTGTAGTTCTGTCTAAGGTCTCTGTGCTCAGTGTCGGGGTTGAGCGCGCTGCTTCTAGCTCCTCCTCTCCCCCGTGTTTCTTGAGTCTCTGTTTGGCAGACCTGGTTATCCCATCCCTGTCTATTATGCTCCACTCTGAGCTCATGTCTGCCTCCACTTTAATTGGAACAGAATCCACCACCACCATATCGGGTTCCCAGTCCACATTACCAGTCAGGGATGGAGTAACGTTACTCGGGTCGCCAGAAATGTCTCCTCCCCAGTCCTCTGAAGCTCCAGGAGAACCCTCTCTGCCGTTAGTGTTGCTCCCAGTTCTCCCCTCTTGATGTGGGCCTGAGTTATGTGGAGGGTCTATAGAACAGTTCCCTGTGGTTAGGCTGCCAGCGTTATTCCACACCTCAGATGCACTGGTGAACAAGTTTACATTTCCGTTACTATGGTGACGGGTGTTGAATCGCTGGTCGACACGGTGAAGATGATTCTCAGGCTCTACAGCGAGGGTTGTAGGTGTTGTTTGTGTTTCACTTCCATGCTTGACTGGGGGTTGAATGTCTGAAAGGAGAAGAGTAAATTATCAGTTGGTTATTAAAAGTTCTGAAAAGAGGATGAGCAGAGTAGGGCTGCAACTATCATTCATTGTCTTCGCTATTGATTTAGTAATCAATAAAATTAGGGGTGCACGATTATGAAATTATGACCGATATCAGATCTCCGATTATTTGCAGGGTCATATCTGCCGAGTATGTATGCACGCACACACACACACACACACACACACACACACACACACACACACACACACACACACACACACAGCAGGACTGATTGCCAAGTAGTACGTACTGTCTCCTTTCTTTTGCGTCATGAATGATTCTGGTATTTTGCAGTTTGTCTCAGCACCAAAGACGGAGGATGTGCGTTAATTCTGTCTCAATGTTTTTATTACCTTTGAGTGTGTTGTCGTCACCCTCGACCTTCAAGATGATAGGAAAGCCAGCGCCCCCGTCCTCCTCCTCTCCTCCTGTTCCCTGTGTTGAGCTCTTGGTCACTGGGTTACATCTGGCTCTGCTGAGCACCGAAGGTCCACGGGTCACCTGTCACAATTAATACATAATCACCCTATCTTAATTATTTGTTTTCATATTATTTCCATTCATCTGTATGAATTAATCTGTTGAATAGCCGATCTACATCTTGTAGAATGGTGATTTCCACTAATTTTAAACCATTAGTATAAATAAAAGTATTAAATGCATAGCCTGTTTGACCATAGTACATGATTTATTTTTAAGTATATTAGTTGCTACCAGTCATTTTTGACATTTTTCATTCCATGTAAGTTATTCTTAATATGCCCTGTGCCATTTTTCATTACAATAGGGACAAATATAAATTTGATCCAAACATTCCCTTAGTAATATAAATGCAAATGATTTCAAGGTGACAATATAGCAATCTCAAGCAAATGTGAATCACTGGTTTCATTCAAACTAGCCTGAGAAAATGCAATTTCCTATAGAATGGAATTGTGTTTTCCCTTTTCAGTTAGTGCACGTAGCTTTTAATCTGCTATCTTGATTAATTGAAAACATAGCAGGACCACAATGGAAACAATTAAGGTCCCACCCCAGAACATTTACAACGTAACAACTTAATTGTCTGACATGTGTACCTGCTGTAACTTACATCTGACATTTCTGACAAAAAAAGGATTTCATCAGTCAATCAAAATATGTTCCAACGTTCAATTTCTGATGAATTGAAAATGGTGGACCGGCTGGACCCTGTTGTAAACAAGTGTCGGCTTTCATGTGAAATGTACCCATTCTGCAAACTGTAAATAAATACTTCAATCAAAACGCCAAATCATTTCATGGTCGACTCGTGACAACAGTCCACTGGGGCTGGGCTCACATGCACGGTGCTGCTGCTACGTTGGTGGTTGTTCCATCTGGATGTCTGGAACTTGGCGACCAGCAGCTTCCTCCTGAGGCCGTCTATCTCCCTCTGGTTCTGGGTGATCTCCAGCCGCAGCATCGCGTAGCCATCATCCACCAGCTTGCAGATCTCTGCCACCGCGCTGTTCGCCAGGACCTCGATCACCGCGGCCAGCTGGGCGTGGAACGAGTCGCTGCTGTTGGTAGACATGAGTGGATCTGATCACTTGAAGAAGAAATAGGTTTGTTTTGTGGATGTTGTTGTCAACAGTCCGCCATGCTTTTTCTTCTTCTGCTTGCTTCCTGTCCAGTGCTAAAATGGTATCAGATTCGATTGAGTCCACCTACTGCATGGAGTAAAAACTTCAAGGAGCTTGCAGATATAATCGATTCTCATTTCTCATAGTGCAGATTCTATCCATCTGATCCATCCCATACCAGCAAGTAGCAGATAAGACCATGTGTGTTTGTTTGATTGATTGATTGATTGATTGATTGATTGATTGATTGATTCTTTATTGCAGACTCAGGGGAATCCATATCACAGTACAGAACAGCAACACAATAGATAAGAATAATAAAAAATAAATATACAATAAAAAGAGTTCCACCATATTCCGTTTCGAACATACAGACAAGTTCGCCAATAATAATAATAATAAAACTTTATTTGTATAGCACCTTTCATGACATCAAATGCAGCTCAAAGTGCTTTACAGAACAATGGAGAATAAAATAAAAGCAAAGCATAAAAGAAAAGCAAGGCAACGACATTAAAAAACAAGCAGTAACAAAAAATATAAGATCACTTAAAGGCAATGTTGTAGAAGTGGGTCTTGAGCTGAGCTTTAAAAATGTCTACAGAGGCTGCCTGACGAAGGTACAGAGGGAGCTTGTTCCATGCCGATGGCCCGTAGAAGCAAAAAGCTGCTTCCCCGTATTTCTTAGTTGCCATTTTTTTAGGCAAAGCGAGCAGGCCAGCAGTGGAAGACCTTAGCGGGCGGTTTGGGACATAATTAGGCAGGCAGTCATGTAGGTAGGAAGGTGCGAGACCATTAAGGGCTTTATAGACAAGTAAAATAATTTTAAAATCAATCCTAAAAAAAAAATGGTTCCACAGTCTGGAGGAGAACCTGACAGAACTACGTATCGTGTTAGTGATGACATTAATGATGTCATTTACTGACTCAGATACCCTACACATGACTTTATACATAAGATTGCGTAGCACAGCAGAGCAGGTGGGAACCCCAACACTGACAAACATTTGACTTGCACTGGAGCTTCTTGGAGCTCTCAGAAGCAGCCTCATACAGTCATTGTAGGCCACTGTCAATCGTCTGAAACTGGCCTGCTTGTAGCGGCACCACAGGTGGGCGGTGTACAGGGGTGTACAAAAGGATTTAAAAAGTGAGATTTTCACCGGTACTGAGAACATGCTAAATTTTCTACACAGCATGTTTCCTTGCGCATACAACATCCGACGCTGTCTAAATATATCCTTGTCATCAGAGAGGTCGTTCGAGATGATGTGGCCCAAATATTTAATCTCACTGCAGACACTAAGGATAGAGCCAGAGAGATAAAAGTCAGGAAAGGTTAAATGTCTGTCTTCCCTGCTACGGACAATCATAATCTTGCTCTTTTTTGCATTATATTTAATGTCAAAGTCAACACCGTACTGTGAGCATGCACTCAGCAGCTGTTGAAGGCCAGCACTATATGGACTAAAGATGACCAAATCATCTGCGTACATAAGGTGATTAATTAGCAGGTTTCCAACTCTACACCCTGTACCACAAGCATTTAATTCCATAGATAAATCATCCATGTAGACGTTAAAAAGAAAAGGGGATAAAATCCCACCCTGCCTGACGCCATTGTTTACCCCAAAAGGAGCAGAGGTTGACCTCCCCCATTTTACCCTCATCGTCTGGTGAGCATACCAGAAGACTAGGATTCTGACTAGGAAGTTAGGGACCCCTCTTTGTGATAGTTTATAAAAAGGTTTCTCATGATTGATGTGATCAAAAGCTCTCGAAGCATCAATAAAACACATAAACATAGTGGAATTGTGTCCATTATATTTATCTAAAATTTCTTTGAGAGCAAAAATACACATGCCTGTGCCATGCTTACGTTTAAATCCAAATTGGTTGTCTGTAGACACAATGTATTTCTCAAGTCTACTAAGAATAATTGTTTCCAAAACTTTGGACAAGACGCTGGCCAATGCTATGGGCCTATAGTTATCTGAGCTGTTCAGCTTGCCTACTTTGTCTTTGATGACTGGCCCTAACACCACAGAGAGCATAGATTTAGGTAAAATCCCGTGAACAAAGAAGCCTGTAAAGCACATTGCGATTATAGGACACAGTTTCTCACTGGCACATTTAAGATGTTCAGCTGTTAGGTTGTCAGGGCCACAGGCCTTGTTATCACCCAACTTCAGAACAGCTTCATAAATCTCCCCAGGAGTGACTATGACATCATCATTCAACTCTGCATTATCCACTACAAACTGATTACTTTTCACACAGTTGAACAGTTCTGAATAATGTTTCTGCCATAACTGTGAGATTGCATCAGAGCCACTTACCCCATCAATATTAGATGGGAGACATGTTTTACAATTATTTATATTTCTTATTTCCTTCCAAAAGTCAGTGTTTGTATGGATATTAATTAAGATATAAATATTTATTGATCAGCTTTGGTAAATGTAGTTGTCATCAACAGCAGTATTAAAGTAAGGGTAAAACACAGGAACAGAACAGGTAAGATTAAAAATAAAATGACAAAATAAAACATTGTTTATAGTATAGATCACTTATCAAAACAAAGTTACACCAAACAGAATCAAACACGAACACGTGATTTTTTTGTCTATGTCTATAATGACATGACCAACAGATTGTAAGTGGATAGGGCACATCCCATTACTTTCAATTTTAGACAAAAGACCATTTTAGAAATGACAGTGTCACGTATAAAACCAGTTAATCCAGAAATAAAAACATAACTCGCTGGAATCACTTTGTTTCTTTACATATAATTTATTCCCAATGTGGTTTCATCAATAGCAGTCAGAACAGTTGTTTCGAATGTGCACATAATGCAGGAGGCAGCAGAAAGACCTGTTAATAAAAACGAGTGCTTCCAAACACCAACACTTAGAAAATAATATCCTCGCTATGAGTCTGGCTCTGCCAGGCTAGTGCGAGCCCCCTTCCTGTTTTGCAGTTTGGCTCAGCACCAGAGACGGAGGATGTGCATTATTTATTTCAATGCTGTAGCAACAACACCATCACGTGTGGATTCTGAGGTGTCTCTTCATGTTGCTGAGATCCACAAAGCACCTGCCACAGATGGGGCAGCGGAACGGCTTTTCTCCGGTGTGAACGCGCTCGTGGGTCTTCAATCGATTCTGCTGGGAGAAGCGCTTGGAGCAGTGGTGGCAGCCGTACGGCTTCTCACCTGTGTGCACGCGCTGGTGCAGACGCAGGGAATTGGACTTTCTGAAGGTCTTCCCGCACAGCTCGCAACGGAGTGATTGCCCTCTGGCGTCACAGGCTGGCTGGGCGGGTAGCGCCATAGGCGGAATGGTGCTCAGGTGCATGCTGACTTCCCTAGAAGAGGAAGCGGCAATTTCGTTGAGGGAAGACGACTCTTTGTCTCCTCGGTTTGCCTGAGGGTGTAAAACCTGCCTGGGGGTTTTGATTGCAGAGAATGAGGAGGGGAAAGAGGAGAGGCCACCATAGGAAGTAGCACTAGTATTAACAACCAAACTTGACTTCAACCCTGTAGTTCTGTCTAAGGTCTCTGTGCTCAGTGTCGGGGTTGAGCGCACTGCTTCTAGCTCCTCCTCTCTCCCGTGTTTCTTGAGTCTCTGTTTGGCAGACCTGGTTATCCCATCCCTGTCTATTATGCTCCACTCTGAGCTCATGTCTGCCTCCACTTTAATTGGAACATAATCCACCACCACCATATCGGGTTCCCAGTCCAGATTACCAGCCAGGAATGGAGCAACGTTACTCTGGTCGCCAGAAACGTCTCCTCCCCAGTCCTCTGAAGCTCCAGGAGAACCCTCTCTGCCATCAGTGTTGCTCCCAGTTCTCCCCTCTTGATGTGGGCCTGATTTATGTGGAGGGTCTATAGAACAGTTCCTTGTAGTTAGGCTGCCAGTGTTATTCCACACCTCTATGCCTGCACCAGCTTCTGCCCACTCAGATGCACTGGTGAACAAGTTTACATTTCCATTACTATGATGATGGGTGTTGAATCGCTGGTCGACACGGTGAAGATGATTCTCAGGCTCTACAGCGAGGGTTCTAGGTGTTGTTTGTGTTTCACTTCCATGCTTGACTGGGGGTTGAATGTCTGAAAGGAGAAGAGTAAATGATCAATTGGTTATTAAAGGTTCTGCAATTAATTAATTAATTAATTATGAAATTAAATAAATATTCAAGAAGGGTGTATTGTTTTTATAATGTGTTTTCGTATTACAATCTGTGAGTGAATTAGCGTGACTAACCACTTGTGCCCTATTTTAGAGTTCACTGTAAAATGGTGTCATACAAAAATAGCCCCACAAGCTTACAATTATGACTCATTAGAGCAGAGCTTTTCCCCCCTCTATGAACAAAAGGGATAGAATAAGCATATAATTATTTTGCATTATGGGTGAATGGGGGTGGCAGAATTATTGATAAATAATTTTCACCACTACATGTACAAGCAAATACAACTAGAGAACATATCGTTGCGGTCGGGAAGAAACCTCATAACTCAATTGTTTAGGTTTTAGATTCTTTTTCATAAATCGATGCTACTGAACACCCTTTACGTCTGTGTGTTGTTGAACATATATGAACATATTGAACCAATGGAAAAGTATCAAAAAGCCCTTCAGAAAGAACCTCTTAACTTCATTTTATCCTCAAACAATTAACTCCACTGCTCTGTGGGGGCACTGACTGCAGCTCAGCCTCAGAGCCGCGTGGAAGATAAACAAAAAGAACGACTGTGTGTGTCTGTGTGTGATAAACAAACTTGTGTGTGTGTGTGTGTGTGTGTGTGTGTGTGTGTGTGTGTGTGTGTGTGTGTGTGTGCGCGTGCATGTGTGTTATAATCAAACTTGCGAGCGTGTGTGTGTGTGTGTGTGTCCATGCGTACATGTGAGTGAGCGAGAGAGAGACAGACAGATGGAGAAGAGGAGAGAAGAGGATGTGTGTGTGTGTGTGTGTGTGTGTGTGTGTGTGTGTGTGTGTGTGTGTTAATCAAACTTGGAGATCCATTGTCAGTGGAGTTAAGAGCTTTTCTCTGCCATTGATAAGAACTATCTTGACAGAGAAAACCACCTAACTCCACTTGAGCTGTATTCGGGTAAAGTGGTGATAATAAAATAAAACTAGAACTGCACTCTGTCGAGTGCATACTTGCTTGTTGCACACTAGTAGGCCATAAATGGCCAACTAGTGCGCAAGCAGAGTGCGCAAGTACTTTCGACCGCTGTAAACTGTCAAATCTCAGTATCTCTGTAAAGGAACGTTTGAAATGTATAATTATTAGGTGTAACTATTTGCTACCTACCTACTTTATGCATATAAACACCTAGTATTATTAAGTATGGTTCAAGTTTCTATCTATATAAGAAATACCGTTTTATCGATGTAGATATATTCTGGATCCCTTTTTAGTTTTTTAAAGAAAAATAAATCATTGATATGTGATGAAAAAAAAGGTATATAAACTGAATTAAAATATGTTATACAGTATAATTATTCTGTAAACTGTGGTATCTCAGTATCTCTGTGAAGGAACGTTTGAAATGTCTAATTATTAGGTGTAACTATTTGCTACCTATCTACTTTATGCATGTAAACACCTAGTATTATTAAGTATGGTTCAAGTTTCTATCTATATATACATATACTATATAGAGTATGTAGTTGATTAGTGGTATACGGTGGTTACTTTGCGCCAAAAACCGTGCCAGCCAACCCGCCATTTGATGCGTATGCAAATAAAACAGCAGATTTGTGCCTGGTTTGCTGGGACCAGATACATAAATGACCGTATACGTCGTATGTCTTACGTCATCATTTAGAGTTAGTCATACGTAATATACTATATACATAATCAGTAAAATAAAATAGCAAATTGTGCCTGATCTGCTGGGACCAGAGTACGTGGTGTGTATATGTATGACTAGCTCTCAATGATGACGTAAGACATACGTATACATATACATACTATATAGAGTATGTAGTTGTAAGTTGATTAGCGGTATACTGTGGTTACTTTGCGCCAAAAACCGTGACAGCCAACCCGCCATTTGATGCGTATGCAAATAAAACAGCAGATTTGTGCCTGGTTTGCTGGGACCAGATTACACAAATTACCATATTTCTTACGTCATCATTGAGAGCTAGTCATACATATACACACCACGTACTCTGGTCCCAGCAGATCAGGCACAATTTGCTATTTTATTTTACTGATTATGTATATAGTATACGTATGACTAGCTCTAAATGACGTAAGACATACGTATACATATACATATACTATATAGAGTATGTAGTTGTAAGTTGATTAACGGTATACTGTGGTTACTTTGTGCCAAAAACCGTGATACTATATATATGTATACTATATACATAATCAGTAAAATAAAATAGCAAATTGTGCCTGATCTGCTGGGACCAGAGTACGTGGTGTGTATATGTATGACTAGCTCTCAATGATGACGTAAGAAATATGGTCATTTATGTAATCTGGTCCCAGCAAACCAGGCACGGATTTGCATACGCATCAAATGGCGGGTTGGTTGGCCCAGGCCGTAGCGTAACGGTCTGGGCACCGGACTGGTGATCCAGTCGCGGTGTGCCGCGGGTTCGACTCCCGAACCCGACACGGCCTTTACCGCATGTCATCCCCCCATCTCTCTCCCGTTTCCTGTCAGCCTACTATCTGTCCCTTAAAAAATCAATAAAAGGCGTAAGCCGCAAAAAAATATCTTAAAAAAAAAAAAAAAAATGGCGGGTTGGCTGTCACGGTGAACGAAGACCGGGCGAAATTATTACTTGCGCGCTCTGCTTGCGCAAGTAATAAAAGTATCTGATAATATACAAGTCCCAATACCAACGTTGATGAGGCAGTATTGCTTTGTTTCAAAAGTATAAGGTTTTCTTCAATTTCTGAAAAATGTCAAATTTGTTTTTCCATTTCCAGATTTTGGAGTTAGGAGGTTTCCTCCCGACAGCAGAGATATATAACAATAGCTATTTTGAAAAGACCGACTGTTATCATGGTATTCTAGACAAAATACAAACATCATTCTCTAATAACACCGACTAATGTTCTCAGATCCCAGAGCTAAAAAAAATCACTGAGGGGCGCTCTCATACATCATCATCATCATACATCACAAATTCACGATCCCTGCTCAGCCAATCAAAACATCACAAATGTCATTCCGGCCAATTACTTTTGGCGTCTTCAGTGCCCTCTGCGCTGATCTTTAATCCTTTATCCTTTTTATCCTTAATCAGAGCCAAAGAGTAAGATACTCTAGTAGTAAGACATTGAGGGGGCAGAAAACTGAGCGCTCAAGCGCTGTTCATGGAGTGTGACGAGCTGGAGTTTGAAATACATTGTTTTCAAAGTAGTGTACAGTCACAACTAAAGTCTCTGTATGTTGTACAATTACAAAAAACAACGATCTAAAATAAAGGGATTTAAGATCATTGAAGCTGAGTCCAGTCCAGTGCACTTCCAGGACTGGTCCAGGACTTGTCACTCTTCACAATGCTCTTCGCCAATATAGAAGTCTATGTAGAAGACATAGACATTGGACTGTCCCCATGAAGTGAACGGAGTTGTCGTAACTCTGTCTTACTCTAGGGCTCTGCTCAATATGTACTTTGCTCAGCCAATCAAATCATCGCTATGGGGTGATCACAAAGAAAAAGACCCCGCACACACACAGGACTGATTGCCATGTAGTACGTAATGTCTGCACGTTCTTGTGTTTCCTGCTGTGGATAATATGTGTGCTTTTTAAAGTGAGTTGTGAGCCCCCTTCTTTTGCGTCATGAATGATTCTGGTGTTTTGCAGTTTGGCTCAGCACCAAAGACGGAGGATGTGGGTTATTTTTGTCTCATAATGTTTTTATTACCTTTGAGTGTGTTGTCGTCACCCTCCACCTTCAAGATGATAGGAAAGCCAGCGCCCCCGTCCTCCTCCTCTCCTCCTGTTCCCTGTGTTGAGCTCTTGGTCACTGGGTTACATCTCGCTCTGCTGGGCGCCAAAGGTCCATGGGTCACCTGTTACAATTATGACATAATCGCCATATCTTAATTCTTCGTTTATTTCCATTCATCTGTATGAATGAATCTGTTGAATAGCCGATCTCCACTAATTTTAAACCATTAGTATAAATAAAAGTATTAAATGCATAGCCTGTTTGACCATAGTACATGATTTATTTTTAAGTATATTAGTTGCTACCAGTCATTGTTGATAATTTAATTCTATTTAAGTTATTCTTAATATGCCCTGTGCCATTTTTCATTACAATAAGCACAAATATCATTTTGATCCAAACATTCCCTTAGTAATGTAAATCCAATTTCAAGGTGACTATAGCAATCTCAAGCTAATGTGAATCACTGGTTTCATTCAAACTAGGCTGAGAAAACGCAATTTCCTATAGAATGGAATTGTGTTTTACCCTTTCAGTTAGTGACGTAGCTTTTAATGCCATCTTGATGAATTGAACACATAGCAGGACCACAATGGAAACAATTAAGTTCCCACCCCAGAACATTTATCGTTTTAGCCTTGTCTGACTGTGTACCTGCTGTAACTGACCACTGACATTTCTGACAAAAAAAACCCAATTCAATCCGTTATCAGTCAATCAAAATAAATTATGTTCCAACTTCCAAAATTTCTGATGAATTGAAATGGTGAACCTGAACCCTGTTGTAAACAAGTGTGTCGTCCACAGTAAAAGTATTTGTATTGAGTTGTGCTTTCATGTGAAATGTACCCATTCTGCAAACTGTAAATAAATACTTCAATTCAATCAAAACGCCAAATCATTTCATGGTCGTGACAACAGTCCACTGGCCTCACATGCACGGTGCTGCTACTGCGTTGGTGGTTGTTCCGTCTGGATGTCTGGAACTTGGCGACCAGCAGCTTCCTCCTGAGGCCGTCTATCTCCCTCTGGTTCTGGGTGATCTCCAGCCGCAGCACCGCGTAGCCATCATCCACCAGCTTGCAGATCTCTGCCACCGCGCTGTTCGCCAGGACCTCGATCACCGCGGCCAGCTGGGCGTGGAACGAGTCGCTGCTGGTAGACATGAGTGGATGATGGATCACTTCAACTGTCTTCAACAGTCGTTATTGAAGAAGAAATAGGTTTGTTTTGTGGATGTTGTTGTCATTTTGTCAACTGTCCGCCAAGCTTGTTCTTCTTCTCCTTGCTTACTGTCAAGTGCTAAAATGGTATGAGATTCGATTGAGGCCACCTACTGCATGGAGTAAAAACTTCAAGGAGCTTGCAGATACCGGTAATCGATTCTCATTTCTCACAGTGCACCATCTGATCCATCCCATACCAGCAAGTAGCAGATAAGACCATGTGTTTGTATGGATATTCATTTAAGATATAAATATTTATTGATCCGCTTTGGTAAATGTAGTTGTCATCAACAGCAGTATTACTAAAGTAAGAGTAAAACACAGGAACAGAACAGGTACAAAATACATTGTTTATAGTAGGCTATAGATCACTTATCAAAACAAAGTTACACCAAACAGAAGCACATTCAAACACGAACACATGACCTCGATTGGTTATTCTTAGGCTACAATCTTTGTCTGTCTATAATGACATGACCAACAGACATCCCTTTACTTTCAATTTTAGACAAAATACCATTTTAGAAACTACATTTTATTCAGCGACAGTGTCACTTATAAAACCAGTTCTCTCCATGTCCCCTAGGGTAGGTACCCTCACAAAAAACATGCAGTAATCCTGGTCACTAAACTGCCTCCCCCTGGCCAGCCGGGGCGCCTGATGGAGGGGAAAGGAACTGGTTGGAATAACGTGTTCCTTCCATGTGCTACGTCCAACCAGGGAAACTCCCCCCTGTCAAGTGTAAAGAAGCAACTTGGACACTCAGGCATGAAGGAAGCATGAGTTCAAGTCCGTTGCCCATATATGGGGGACAAGGTTGGTGGAGGGTGTGTAGAGCCCAGGATCACATTAGATGATTGACACAGGGGTGAAAAATGGGTTACAAAACATCGTGGGATATATATTATATATATATATTATATTATATATAATAAAAAAAACAAAAAGAACAGTGAAAAACAGTTAATCCAACACGCTGGAATCAGTTTTAAATTAAACTTTTTTTTCTTTACATATCATTTATTCCCAATGTGGTTTCATCAATAGCAGCCAGAACAGGCATTTACCATAGACATGTTATGAGCTACTTTCTGTCAAGAAATTATGTGCAGGTGATTATTTGTTCGAGTTTGGAAGTGCTCGTCGAAGTCACTGAACGGCCCTGCTTTCGAATGTGCACATAGTGTCGAATGTGCACATAATGCAGGAGGCAGCAGAATGACCTGTTAAAAAAAACGAGTGCTTCCAAACCCCAACACTTAGAAAATAATATCATGGCACGAATTATTAGCAGAAAGTAGCTGATAACGTTTCTACGGTGGATTATGCAACAAACGCTTTGTAGATTGAAAGAGGATAATTCAAGCTTGCCCTACAGCTGCAATGTTTGTGAGTTTAACGTTGTTTAATAAGCAGATCGAAAATTCGATTTAGATCACTGGGCGGTCAATGGAGGGTATGCAACTCTAGATTCATCCCATTATAAAAATAAAAATAAATCTTGTTGCAAATTGCGGCTAGCAAGCTTCCGTGTGCGTCACAGAGTTATATTCAACTCTTGAGTCTAGTAGCACAGTGAGTACTATTCAACTCTATATTTCAACCTGGGACCCATTCCTCACATACATTAATTCCTTGACCACAATTTAAGTAGGAACTAATTCCAATATCCCCCCCTCTACTGTGAGTATGCGTATATGTGTACGTGCATGTATGTGTGCTCGGACCTGTGTATGTATGTAGACGTAGATATGTACAGTATGTATGTATGTATACATTTGAAAATGAAATAGCTTAATTTTTTGTTTTTTTTGTTTTCGTTACACTGCTTCCATTATTGCTAGCATTTAATTTTAATTACTTTAATGCATGAATCTCAAGCACAGTAACTTATTCTGTTTCCCCCGGGGCATGGGAGGGCGAGGGCGGGTGGATAGTTATGAGGGTCTGTTTTGTTTTGTTTCCCTTTGTTCTGTCCACTGTTTTTTTTGTCTCTTGTTTTATCCCCTATGTTTCGTTTGTGGTCATATGTCTTGTATTTTAAAGTGGAAAAAACCCAATAAAAATATATTAAAAAGAAAAACTCTATATTTCAGTCGTTCAATTTAGGCATTTTAGCAGTTCTTAATCCAGAGTGACATAGTAAGCAAGGTACTACTACACACAAAGGTAATATATTGGTATATATTGGTAAACCAAGAACCAATCATCAGTCTAAACAGGATGCCAGGTCTACAAACGATCCTGGCATCTGCCTAAAATACACGTTAGCCTTTGCTAAGAAGGTCATCGCTATTGTCGGAATGCATAAGCCTGTATGTGTTACTTACAACCAATCTAGTATAAAAAGTAGGTGGCTAGCGCACATCCAGTTCCTGTCTGGTTCTGGACTAAGGTAAGTACAGTGAAGACTAGAAGAGAGTCCGCACACAGATTTGCTCCAAAGGTGTTTTCTTTTATTCAATGTCATGTCATGAATAAGACACAACGTTTCGGCCGTGAACGGCCTTCATCAGGTGAATCCTCGCTATGAGTCTGGCTCTGCCAGGCTAGTGTGAGCCCCCTTCCTGTTTTGCGTGATTCTGCCGTTTTGCAGTTCGGCTCAGGACCGTCTCTGGTGGAGGATGTGCGTTATTTCTTTCAATGCTGTAGGAACAACGCCGTCACGTGTGGATTCTGAGGTGTCTTTTCATGTTGCTGAGATCCACAAAGCACCTGCCACAGATGGGGCAGCAGAACGGCTTTTCTCCGGTGTGAACGCGCTCGTGGGTCTTCAATCGATTCTGCTGGGAGAAGCGCTTGGAGCAGTGGCGGCAGCCGTACGGCTTCTCACCTGTGTGCACTCGCTGGTGCTGACGCAGGGACATTAACTTTCTGAAGGTCTTCCCGCACAGCTCGCAACGGAGTGATTGCCCTCTGGCGTCACAGGCTGGCGGGGCGGGTAGCGCCATAGTGGTGCTCAGGTGCATGCTGACTTCCCTAGAAGAGGAAGCGGCAATTTCTTTGATGGAAGACGACTCTTTGTCTCCTCGGTTTGCCTGAGGGTGTAAAACCTGCCTGTGGGGTTTGATTGCAGAGAATGAGGAGGGGAAAGAGGAGAGGCCACCATAGGAAGTAGCACTAGTATTAACAACCAAACTTGACTTTAAACCTGTAGTTCTGTCTAAGGTCTCTGTGCTCAGTGTCAGGGTTGAGCGCACTGCTTCTAGCTCCTCCTCTCTCCCGTGTTTCTTGAGTCTCTGTTTGGCAGACCTGGTTATCCCAACCTTTTCTATTATGCTCCACTCTGAACTCATGTCTGCCTCCACTTTAATTGGAACAGAATCCACCACCACCATATCGGGTTCCCAGTCCAGATTACCAGCCAGGGGTGGCGCAACATCACTTGATTCGCCAGAAACGTCTCCACCCCAGTCCTCTGAAGCTCCAGGAGAACCCTCTCTGCCATCAGTGTTGCTCCCAGTTCCCCCCTCTTGATGTGGGCCTGAGTTATGTAGAGGGTCTATAGAACAGTTCCCTGTGGTTAGGCTGCCAGTGTTATTCCACACCTCTATGCCTGCACCAGCTTCTGCCCACTCAGATGCACTGGTAAACAAGTTTACATTTCCGTTACTATGGTGACGGGTGTTGAATCGCTGGTCGACGCAGTGAAGATGATTCTCAGGCTCTACAGTGAGGGTTCTAGGTGTTGTTTGTGTTTCACTTCCATGCTTGACTGGGGGTTGAATGTCTAAAAGGAGAAGAGTAAATTATCAGTTGGTTATTAAAAATTCTGCAATTACTTAATTATTTATTAAATTAATATAAATATTCAAGAAGGGTGTATTGTTTTTATAATGTGTTTTCGTATTACAATCAGTGAGTGAATTAGCGTGACTAACCACTTGTGCCCCATTTTATAGTTCACTGTAAAATGGTGTCATACAAAAATAGCCCCACAAGCTCACAATTATGACTCATGTCATTAGAGCAGAGCTTTTCCCCCCTCTATGAACAAAAGGGATAGAATGAGCATATACTTATTTTGCATTATGGGTGAATGGGGGTGGCAGCAGATATAGCTTTCTCAATTTCTCAAAAAGATGAGGCTTGCATTCACTTGTTTAATGTACATTTGTACTGTATATTAATTTCATACTGTACGTTAGTTTCATTTCACACGTATATTTACAGTATTCAGGGAGGTTCAACTGGGGACAAGTTCTCTTTTTCAAAACTCCCTCACTTTTTATCCTTAATATCAGAGCCAAAGAGTAAGATAGTTACAACATTGAGGGGGCAGAAAACTGAGCGCTCGAGCGCTGTTCATAGAGTGTGACGAGCTGGAGTTTGAAATACATTGTTTTCAACGAGGGCGGTGCAGAAATCTGCAGTTTTAGGCATGTGTGCAACATGACAACTGTTTTAAAGTATTGTACAGTCACAACTCACAACTAACATGTTGTAAAAAAAACCTGATCTAAAATAAAGGGATTTAAGATCATTAAAGCTGAGTCCAGTCCAGTGCAGCCAACTTTCGGTCCAGGACTTGTCACTCTTCACAATGCTCTTCGCCAATATAGAAGTCTATGTAGAAGAGCCGACTGTCCCCATGGACTGTCCCCATGAAGTGAACGGAGTTGTCGTAACTCTGTCTTACTCTAGGGCTCTGCTCAATATGTACTTTGCTCAGCCAATCAAATCATCACCATGGGGTGATCACAAAGAAAAAGACCCCGCACGCACAAACACTCGCACACACACACACACACACACACACACACACACACACACACACGACTGATTGCCAAGTAGTACGTAATGTCTGCATTCAAGACACGTTCTTGTGTTTCCTGCTGTGGATAAGTGTGCTTTTAAAGTGAGTTGCGAGCCCCCTTTCGTGTCATGAATGATTCTGGTGTTTTGCAGTTTGTCTCAGCACCAAAGACGGAGGATGTGGGTTATTTTTGTCTCATAATGTTTTTATTACCTTTGAGTGTGTTGTCGTCACCCTCCACCTTCAAGATGATAGGAAAGCCAGCGCCCCCGTCCTCCTCCTCTCCTCCTGTTCCCAGTGTTGAGCTCTTGTTCACAGGGTTACATCTCGCTCTGCTGGGCGCCAAAGGTCCATGGGTCACCTGTCACAATTAATACATAATCACCATATCTTAAAGGACCTATAACATAGAAATTATATTCTTTTGTGTTTTTGGGGCTCCCATGTGTTTTCTATCCCCACACATGACTCATTTTGAACAATCAGGCATCATATGGATGCTTTAATGGAAATTGCTCTCAGGAACAGCTCAACTGATTTTGTCCTCATTGTGATGTCATCAATGTCACCCTACTTTGTATAATTCCTCCTCTTCTTCAGTCTTCAGTTCCAAATTAGCATTTCCACTTTGTTTTATCTAGCATCAGTATTATAATGACTCTAATATTAAATAATCTGCATATCAGCACCCCCACCACCTAAGGACATTGTGGTACTGCAGCTTAAACTGCTTTCAAAGTCCAGAAATAAATGACAAGGACTGGTTATATCAGAGTGGTGATTGAGGCTCAAACCATTAGAAATTTGAGGGACATAGACAATATGATATTTAATATTAAAAGCAGTTTTAAAATGCATGTTATTTGCGTTTTAATTATTCGTTTATTATTTCCATTCACCTGTATGAATTATTCTGTTGAATAGCCGATCTCCACTAATTTTAAACCATTAGTATAAATAAAAGTATTAAATGCATAGCCTGTTTGACCCTGGTTTGACCATAGGACATGATTTATTTTTTAAGTATATTAGTTGCTACCAGTCATTGATATTTTTCATTTTATTTAAGTTATTCTTAATATGCCCTGTGCAATTTTTCATTACAATAAGCACAAATACAAATAACTTTGATCCAAACATTCCCTTAGTAATGGAAATGCTAATTATTTCAAGGTGACAATATAGCAATCTCAAGCAAATGTGAATCACGGGTTTCATTCAAACTAGCCTGAGAAAATCTTGATGAATTGAACACATAGCAGGACCACAATGGAAACAATTAAGTTCCCACCCCAGAACATTTATCGTTTTAGCCTTGTCTGACTGTGTACCTGCTGTAACTTACATCTGACATTTCTGACTAAAAAAAACTATTCAATCAGTCAATCAAAATATGTTCCAACTTCCAAAATTTCTGATGAATTGATAATGGTGGACCCTGTTGTAAACAAGTGTGTCGTCCACAGTAAAAGTATTTGTATTGAGTTGTGCTTTCATGTGCAATGTACCCATTCTGCAAACTGTAAATAAATACTTCAATCAATTCAATCAAAACGCCAAATAATGTCATGGTCGTGACAACAGTCCACTGGGCTCACATGCACGGCGCTGCTGCTGCGTTGGTGGTTGTTCCCTCTGGATGTCTGGAACTTGGCGACCAACAGCTTCCTCCTGAGGCCGTCTATCTCCCTCTGGTTCTGGGTGATTTCCAGCCGCAGCACCGCGTAGCCATCATCCACCAGCTTGCAGATCTCTGCCACCGCGCTGTTCGCCAGGACCTCGATCACCGCGGCCAGCTGGTTGTGGAACGAGTCGCTGCTGGTGGTAGACATGAGTGGATGGTGGATCACTTCAACTGTCTTAAACAGTCGTTATTGAAGAAGAAATAGGTTTATTTTGTGGATGTTGTTGTCAACAGTCCCCCAAGCTTGTTCTTCTTCTGCTTGCTTCCTGTCCAGTGCTAAAATGGTATGAGATTCGATTGAGGCCACCTACTGCATGGAGTAAAAACTTCAAGGACCTTGCAGATAATCGATTCTCATTTCTCACAGTGCACAGACTCTATCCATCTGATCCATCCCATACCAGCAAGTAGCAGATAAGACCATGTGTTTGTATGGATATTAATTTAAGATATACTTATTTATTGTTCCGCTTTGGTAAATGTAGTTGTCATCAACAGCAGTATTACTAAAGTAAGAGTAAAACACAGTAACAGAACAGGTAAGATTAAAAATAAAATAATTTAGGTTCTGACAAAATAGATTGTTTATAGTATTGATTGATTGATTGAAAACTCAATACAAAGACTGTTAACTGCGAGTGGACAACCCACTTAAGCATTACACTTGATTTCACAAGAGGGTCCACCATGTTCAATTCATCAAAACAATTAGAGACGTACAAATAGACACTTCTATATAGTCAAAGAACAGAACAGGAATTCATCATAAACGAGGTAAAAAGGGAAAAGAAACATATACAGTGAGGGGGAAAAGGGGGGGGGGGATTCAGATTTTAAGGGGCCAGTTTCGAATTGCAGCCGTCCGTAGGTGCATGCCTTTTGAGAGCAGTTTTGAAGGAGTCAAGGGATTCACATGTCTTAATGACTGTTGGTAGGGCATTCCATATTTTGGTGGCATAGGAGCGAAAGGAATTTAGTCCCTCGTTTGTACCGAATCTGGGTTGTACATGGTTTGTTGCACTCCCTCTGGTGTTACTGTGTTGTGGGTGTGGACTTCGTTAACATTAGGAAGTATTTAGACAGGTACATGGTTATCTTGGTGGTGTATCGAATCTTGTCAAGAGTGTCTAGACGCTTCTCAATCTTGTGGACCAGACCCATTGCAAGATGCTGTACTCTGTCGTCGACCCTAAGCCATTCCAGCCTGTCAAAGTGGGCAGGGGTGAGGTGGGTTCGGGGGGTGAGGCAAGTAGGAGCCTGACCAGTTTGTTTTGGGAGGTCTGGAGCCTTGTTTTAAGGGCCTTTGAGGTGCTGTGGTACCAAGAGGTGCATGCATAGTCAAAGAAACCTTGTACGAGGGCTCCTGTTAAGGTCTTCAAGGTGTTTTTGTTGACCAGTGAGGAGATCCTGTAAACTGTAAAGGAATCTTGATTGACTTTTTTGATTACGTTGGTGGCCCTTTTATCACCGGAAAGATTAGGCTCCAGGATGGAACCTAGGTGGTAGGTAATTTCATCTTTTCGTGTGATATTTTCACCCCTTGCTGAGATTACCATTTGATCCGAAGAGAATGGATTCAGTTTTTCCCAGGTGTAAGGATAGTTTGTTATTAGCGAGCCAGGTGCAGATTCTACCGAGTTCAGAGCTGAGGGTCTTTTCAACCTGCATTTTGTTCCTGTCCCAGACCAGCAGTGCTGAGTCATCTGCGATCACTTATCAAAACAAAGTTACACCAAACAGAAGCCCAAACACGAACACGTGACCTCGTTGATTGGTTATTCTTACAATGTTTTGTCTGTCTATAATGACATGACCAACAGATTGTAAGTGGATAGGGCACATCCCTTTACTTTCACAAAAGACCATTTTAGAAACTACATTTTATTCAGCGACAGTGTCACTTATAAAACCAGTAAATCCAGAAATAAAAACATAACTCGCTGGAATCAGTAAACTTTTTTTCTTTACATATAATTTATTCCCAAACTGGCTTCAATAGCAGTCAGAACAGGCATTTACCATAGACATGTTATGAGATACTTTCTGTCAAGAAATTCTGTGCAGGTGATTATTTGTTCGAGTTTGGAAGTGCTCGTCGAAGTCACTGAACGGCCCTGCATACCACCTGTTTCGAATGTGCACATAATGCAGGAGGCAGCAGAAAGACCTGTTAATAAAAACGAGTGCTTCCAAATCCCAACACTTAATAATACCACGGCACGAATTCTTAGCAGAAAGTAGCTGATAACGTTTCTACGGTGGATCATGCAACAAACGCTTTGTAGATTGAAAGAGGATAATTTGCCCTACAGCTGCAATGTTGGTGAGTTTAACGTCGTTTAATGCAAGCAGATCGGAAATTCGATTTGGATCACTGGGCTGTCAATGGAGGGTATTGCAACTCTAGATTCATCCCATTATTTAAATCAGAGGCAATGTAAACGATTGTTTTCTCAAAACTGCCGCCACAGAGAGTTATATTCAACTCTTTAGTCTAGTCGCACAGTGAGTACTATTCAACTCTATATTTCAGTCGTCCAATTTAGCAGCATTTTAGCAGTTCTTAATCCAGAGTGACATAGTAAGCAAGGTACACACAAAGGTAATATATCAAATGTACAGAAATAGTAATCTAGGAACATAGGTAAACCAAGAACCAATCATCATCAGTCTAAACAGGATGCCAGGTCTACAAATGATCCTGGCGTCTGCCTAAAATACACTTTAGCCTTTGCTAAGGTCATCGCTATTGTCGGAATGCATAAGCCTGTATGTGTTACTTACAACCAATCGCCATCACCTCACTGATCTGTCATCTATCGTATGCCGATGCTGTGCAAGCCTAGCCTGGCGGAGCAAGACTAATAGCAAGGATTCACTGACGCTTCCTCCCCGGGGTCAGTGAATCCTCGCTATGAGTCTGGCTCTGCCAGGCTAGTGCGAGCCCCCTTCCTGTTTTGCGTGATTCTGCTGTTTTGCAGTTCGGCTCAGGACCGTCTCTGGTGGAGGATGTGCGTTATTTCTTTCAATCTTGTAGCAACAACGCCATCACGTGTGGATTCTGAGGTGTCTCTTCATGTTGCTGGGATCCACAAAGCACCTGCCACAGATGGGGCAGCAGAACGGCTTTTCTCCGGTGTGAACGCGCTCGTGGGTCTTCAATCGATGCTGATGGGAGAAGCGCTTGGAGCAGTGGCAGCAGCCGTACGGCTTCTCACCTGTGTGCACTCGCTGGTGCAGACGCAGGGACAGGAACTTTCTGAAGGTCTTCCCGCACAGCTCACAACGGAGTGATTGCCCTCTGGCGTCACAGGCTGGCGGGGCGGGTAGCGCCATAGGCGGAATGGTGCTCAGGTGCATGCTGACTTCCCTAGAAGAGGAAGCGGCAATTTCGTTGAGGGAAGACGACTCTTTGTCTCCTCGGTTTGCCTGAGGGTGTAAAACCTGCCTGTGGGGTTTGATTGCAGAGAATAAGGAGGGGAAAGAGGAGAGGCCACCATAGGAAGTAGCACTAGTATTAACAACCAAACTTGACTTCAACCCTGTAGTTCTGTCTAAGGTCTCTGTGCTCAGTGTCGGGGTTGAGCGCGCTGCTTCTAGCTCCTCCTCTCTCCCGTGTTTCTTGAGTCTCTGTTTGGCAGACCTGGTTATCCCATCTCTGTCTATTATGCTCCACTCTGAGCTCATGTCTGCCTCCACTTTAATTGGAACAGAATCCACCACCACCATATCGGGTTCCCAGTCCAGATTCCCAGCCAAGGGTGGAGCAATGTTACTTGATTCACCAGAAACGTCTCCTCCCCAGTCCTCTGAAGCTCCAGGAGAACCCTCTCTGCCATCAGTGTTGCTCCCAGTTCTCCCCTCTTGATGTGGGCCTGATTTATGTGGAGGGTCTATAGAACAGTTCCCTGTAGTTAGGCTGCCAGCGTTATTCCACACCTCTATGCCTACACCAGCTTCTGCCCACTCAGATGCACTGGTAAACAAGTTTACATTTCCATTACTATGGTGATGGGTGTTGAATCGCTGGTCGACACGGTGAAGATGATTCTCAGGCTCTACAGCGAGGGTTCTAGGTGTTGTTTGTGTTTCACTTCCATGCTTGACTGGGGGTTGAATGTCTGAAAGGAGAAGAGTAAATTATCAGTTGGTTATTAAAAGTTCTGCAATTATTTAATTATTCATTTTGTTTCAAATTGTTTTTTATGTGTTTTTGTATTACAATCAGTGACTGAATTAGCGTGACTAACCACTTGTGCCCTATTTTATAGTTCACTGTAAAATGGTGTCATACAAAAATAGCCCCACAAGCTCACAATTATGACTCATGTCATGACTCATGAGGCTATAGATCTACGATTTTTGAAAACCTTCGCTATTGTATTTAAAATAGCTATTTTGAAAAGACTGACTGTTATCATGGTATTCTAGACAAAATACATCATACATCAAAACATAATTTTCTAATAACACTGACTAATGTTCTCAGATCCAGGAGCTAAAAAAAACACTTGTGTGAAGTGAGGGGCGCAATCATACATCATCATCATACATCACAAATTCACAATCCCTGCTCAGCCAATCACAACATCGCAAATATCATTCCGACTAATTACTTTTGGCGTCTTCAGTGCCCTCTGCCCTCACTTTTAATCCTTTATCCTTTTTATCCTTAATCAGAGCCAAAGAGTAAGATAGAATTACGACATTAAGGGGGCAGAAAACTGAGCGCTCGAGCGCTGTTCATGGAGTGTGACGAGCTGGAGTTTGAAATACATTGTTTTCAACGAGGGCGGTGCAGAAATCAGCAGTTTTAGGCATGTGTGCAACATGACAACTGTTTTAAAGTAGTGTACAGTCACAACTAAACTACTAAAGTCTCTGTATGTTGTACATTTACAAAAACAAACTATCTAAAATAAAGGGATTTAAGATCATTAAAGCTGTGTCCAGTGAAATCTGCCAACTTTCGGTCCAGGACTGCAATGCTATTCGCCAATAGAAGTCTATGTAGAAGAGCCGCCATTGGATTTTCCCCATGAAGTGAACGGAGTTGTCGTAACTCTGTCTTACTCTAGGGCTCTGCTCAATATGTACTTTGCTCAGCCAATCAAATCATCGCTATGGGGTGATCAAAAAGAAAAAGACCCTGCACACACACACACTCACACAGGACTGATTGCCATGTAGTACGTACTGTCTGCATTCAAGACACGTTGTGTTTCCTGCCGTGAATAATATGTGTGCTTTTTAAAGTGAGTTGCGAGCCCCCTTCTTTTGCGTCATGATTGATTCTGGTGTTTTGCAGTTTGGCTCAGCACCAAAGACGGAGGATGTGGGTTATTTTTGTCTTATGTTTTTATTACCTTTGAGTGTGTTGTCATCATCCTCCACCTTCAAGATGATAGGAAAGCCAGCGCCCCTGCCGTCCGCCTCTCCCCCTGTTGCCTGTGTTGAGCTCTTGGTCACTGGATTACATCTGGCTCCGCTGGGCGCTGAAGGTCCACGGGTCACCTGTCACAATTAATAATTATTTATATATATTTCCATTAATCTGTATGAATTCATCTGTTGAATAGCCGATCTCCACTCATTTTAAACCATTAGTATTAATACAAGTATTAAATCCATAACCTGTTTGACCATAGTACATGATTTATTTAGTTACTACCAATCATTGATATTTTTAATATTTAAGTTATTCTTAATATGCCCTGTGCAATTTTTCATTACAATAAGGACAAATACAAATACTTTTGATCCAAACATTCCCTTAGTAATGTAAATGCACATTATTTCAAGGTGACAATATAGCAATCTCAAGCAAATGTGAATCACTGGTTTCATTAATTTCTATCCTGAGAAAATGCAATTTCCTATAGAATGGAAGTGTTTTCCCCTTTCAGTTAGTGTAGCTTTTAATGCCATCTTGATGAATTGAACACATAGCAGGAGTCAGGACCACAATGGAAACAATTAAATTCCCACCCAAGTCCCCAGAACATTCATCGTTTTAGCCAAAGTTCAATTACTGATGAATTAAAATAGGTGAACCCTGTTGTAAACAAGTGTGTCGTCCACAGTAAAAGTCTTTGTATTGAGTTGTGCTTTCATGTGAAATGTACCCATTCTGCAAACTGTAAATAAATACTTCAATTCAATCAAAACGCCAAATAATTCCATGGTCGTGTCAACAGTCCACTGGGCTCACATGCACGGCGCTGCTGCTACGTTGGTGGTTGTTCCGTCTGGATGTCTGGAACTTGGCGACCAGCAGCTTCCTCCTGAGGCCGTCTATCTCCCTCTGGTTCTGGGTGATCTCCAGCCGCAGCACCGCGTAGCCATCATCCACCAGCTTGCAGATCTCTGCCACCGCGCTGTTCGCCAGGACCTCGATCACCGCGGCCAACTGGGCGTGGAACAAGTTGCTGCTGCTGGTGATAGACATGAGTGGATCTCTTCAAGTTCAACAGTCGCTAATAAAGAAGAAATACCGGCAGGTTTGTTTTGTGGGTGTTGTGTCAACAGTCCGCCATGCTTGTTCTTCTTCTTCTGCTGCTTGCTTCCTGTCCAGTGCTAAAATGGTATGAGATTCGATTGAGGCCAACTACTGCATGGAGTAAAAACTTCAAGGAGCTTGCAGATAATCGATTCTCATTTCTCACAGTGCAGACTCTATCCATCTGATCCATCCCATACCAGCAAGTAGCAGATAAAACCATGTGTGTTTGTATGGATATTAATTTAAGATATAAATATTTATTGATGAGCTTTGGTAAATGTAGTTGTCATCAACAGCAGTATTACTAAAGTAAGAGTAAAACACAGGAACAGAATAGGTAAAATAAATTAGGTTCTGACAAAATACATTGTTCATAGTATAGATCACTTATCAAAACAAAGTTACACCAAACACCTCGTAGATTGGTTATTCTTCTTGTCTTTCTATAATGACATGATAGATTGTAAGTGGATAGGGCACATCCCTTTACTTTCAATTTTAGACAAAAGATCATTTTAGAAACTACATTTTATTCAACGACAGTGTCACTTATAAAACCAGTAAATCCAGAAATAAAAACATAACTCGCTGGAATCAGTTCTAAATTAAACTTTTTTTCTTTACATATAATGTATTCCCAATGTGGTTTCAATAGCAGAACAGGCATTTTAATAAAAATAAAATAAATCCACCATAGACATGTTATGAGCTACTTTCTGTCAAGAAATTCTGTGCAGGGGATTATTTGTTCGAGTTTGGAAGCGCTCGTCGAAGTCACTGAACGGCCCTGCATGCCACCTGTTTTGAATGTGCACATAATGCAGGAGGCAGCAGAATGACCTGTTAATAAAAACGAGTGCTTCCAAACCCCAACACATAGAAAATAATATCACTGCACGAATTCTTAGCAGAAAGTAGCTGATAACATGTCTACAGTGGATTATGCAACCAACCCTTTGTAGATTGAAAGAGGAGAATTCAAGCCTGCCCTACAGCTGCAATGTTGGCGAGTTTAACGTTGTTTAATGCAAGCAGATCGGAAATTCGATTTGGATCACTGGGCTGTCAATGGAGGGTATTGCAACTATAGATTCATCCCATTATGAAAATAACTAACCAGTCTGAAGTGAGTTGTGAAACGCTGCCCCCTGTTGGTAGCCTAAACATACATAGGGAGTCTATGATAGGGACACAGCCAGGGACGGACAAAGCTGGGCATTGGAGTGGCTGCACCCTTGACGCCTTACATGTCTCTGTTGCCACAGAATTCAACTCTTTAGTCTAGTCGCACAGTGAGTACTATTCAACTATATTTCAGTCGTACAATTTCTAGGCACTTTAGCAGTTCTTAATCCAGAGTGAACATAGTAAGCAAGGTACACACAAAGGTAATTATCAAATAAGAAATAGTAATCTAGGAACATAGGTAAACCAAGAACCGATCATCATTATCAGTCTAAACAGGATGCCAGGTCCACTAATGATCCTGGCGTCTGCCTAAAATACACTTTAGCCTTTGCTATGTATTTTTTGCAATCTGAAATGCATTTTAACCTTTGCATAAGCCTGGAAGGTCATCGCTATTGTCGGAGTCAAAGAGATTCTATATAAAGAGGCGACACCTCCGCCATATTGGAGTGATGACGTAACTTCCGGTTGCTTTAAAAAACATTAAAAAGTCATGCTGTACAAAACAAGAACTTGTTTTTATCCTATTCTACTCTCATATATTTATTTACCCATTTATTTATTTATGAATGGATCAAAACAGAAATTAGTAACATATTCATTCAGAATATAAGGGTGCAGATATGTACGCGCACGCGCGACCGTGTGTGTTTGAGGTGTCTACCTAAGGTTTACAAAGGGTGCGTTCGTAAATGCACACCGGGAATGTGGTCAGTTTGTTGAGTGTGGTGGGCGGTGATGTCACAGAGTGCGTTCAGTGTGCCTTATTTACGAACGACATAGCTGTGACGCATTCACACGAATCACACCGGATAACCCCAGCTTCAGGGTAGGGTCGCTCAGTGCGGGCATTCGGCACACCTGGTGCGCAGCGCACTGGATTTTCGAACGACAACACACCGAGTGCACTGAATAAACGAACGACAAGAGAGCACACCAGTGCGTTCAGGGCGCATTTCCGAACGCACCCATAGACAAAGTGTTGCCACCATATTGGAGTGATGCCGGCATCACTCGCGCTGTGCCATCTAGTGGCGATTCGTCGTCTCTTTATATAGAATCTCTTTGGCGAAGTGCATAGGCCTGTATTTGTTACTTACAACCAATCACCATCACCTCACTGATCTATCATCAACCATCGTATGCTGATGCTGTGCGAGCCCTCTTCCTGTTTTGCATGATTCTGCTGTTTTGCAGTTCGGAGAGAGGATGTGTGTTATTTCTTTCAATGCTGTAGCAACAACGTCATCATGTGTGGATTCTGAGGTGTCTCTTCATGTTGCTGGACTCCACAAAGCACCTGCCACAGATGGGGCAGCGGAAGGGCTTTTCTCCGGTGTGAACGCGCTCATGGGTCTTCACTCGATGCTGATGGGAGAAGCGCTTGGAGCAGTGGCGGCAGCCGTACGGCTTCTCGCCTGTGTGCACGCGCTGGTGCCGCCGAAGCGCCATGAACTTTCTGAAGGTCTTCCCGCACAGCTCGCAACAGATCGGTTGACCTCCAGTGTCACGGGCTGGCTGGGCGGGTAGCGACATAGAGCTCAGGTGCCTGCTGAACTCCCTAGAGGAGGAAGCGGCAATTTCATTGAGAGAAGACGACTGATTGTCTCCTCGGTTTGCCTGAGGGTGTAAAACCTGCCTGGGGGTTTTGATTGCAGAGAATAAGGAGGGGAAAGAGGAGAGGCCACCATAGGAAGTAGCACTAGTATTAACAACCAAACTTGACTTCAACCCTGTAGTTCTGTCTAAGGTCTCTGTGCTCAGTGTCGGGGTTGAGTGCGCTGCCTCTAGCTCCTCCTCTCTCCCGTGTTTCTTGAGTTTCTGTTTGGCAGACCTGGTTATCCCATCTCTGTCTATTATGCTCCACTCTGAGCTCATGTCTTCATCCACTTTAATTGGAACAGAATCCACCACCACCATATCGGGTTCCCAGTCCAGATTACCAGCCAGGAATGGAGCAACATTACTCGGGTCGCCAGAAATGTCTCCTCCCTGGTCCCCTGAAGCTCCAGGAGAACCCTCTCTGCCATCAGTGTTGCTCCCAGTTCTCCCCTCTTGATGTGGGCCTGAGTTATGTGGAGGGTCTATAGAACAGTTTGCTGTGGTTAGGCTGCCAGCGTTATTCCACACCTCTATGCCTGCACCAGCTTCTGCCCACTCAGATGCACTGGTAAACAAGTTGACATTTCCGTTAATATGGTGATGGGTGTTGAATTGCTGGTCGTCGCAGTGAAGATGATTCTCAGGCTCTACAGCGAGGGTTCTAGGTGTTGTGTTTGTTTCACTTCCATGCTTGACTGGGGGTTGAATGTCTGAAAGGACAAGAGTAAATTATCAGTTGGTTATTAAAAGTTCTGAAAAGTAACACATCTCCAGCCGGTTTTGCCGACATAATACGTTTGGGAAACTCAAAGCTCCCTCCCTGCCATAGTTATAATAATTCAATGTGAGACTTAATTCTCAGTCTATCGTTGCCGAAAAGGCATATCTACAAGCTCATAACGCGGTACAACTAGATGCAGTGTGAGCTTGTAGATGTATTTCTGGTGCGTGAAACCGGTGTATGATGACGTATACATCAAGGTTCAAGGTTGTTTATTAGTGTCCCCGAAGGGCAAAAGGTTTTACAGCAGGTCATAAGGCTTGAAACACATATAAATACATCAGTCAGATCAAAGTTATTGCTGCTGGTCGCAAGCGTGCGCTGCGCCCGGCCTACTTGCATCTTCAGAAAAGAAAAGAAAAAGGATAGGGGGGTGGGGTGGGGTGGGGGGAGGCAGAATTTGGGTGGGGGGTAATGACAGAGAGGGAGGGGGCAACGGAGACATCACATCACATTACAATTTTAGTTGTATTGTGCAGGCACAGAATGTACTTGGGTGGGGGGCAGGGTGGGTTTTAGGTCTGGGCATCAATCAAAAAACCACTACCCTCACGCCACTCCTCAGGATGGAGGGGCTGCGTGAGCGTAGGAAAAAAGGAGGCATTACGCTTTTAAAGTGACAGTACACAATTATCAGGTCCCTCTGTCTGTTAGAAAACACACACACACACACACACACACACACACACACACACACACACACACACACACACACACACACACACACACACACACACACACACACACACACACACAGTACTGTCTGCATTGAAGATACGTTCTTGTGTTTCTTGTCGTGGATAATGTGTGCTTTTTAAAGTGAATTGCGAGCCCCCTCCTTTTGCGTCACGAATGATTCTGGTGTTTTGCATTTTGTCTCAGCACCAAAGACGGAGGATGTCCGTTATTTTTGTCTCATGTTTTTATTACTTTTGAATGTGTTGTCGTCATCCTCCACCTTCAAGATGACAGGAAAGCCAGCGCCCCCGTCCTCCTCCTCTACTCCTGTTCCCTGTGTTGAGCTCTTGGTCACGGGACTACATCTGGCTCTGCTGGGCGCTGAAGGTCCACGGGTCACCTGTCACAATTAATACATAATCGCCATATCTTAATTAGTCGTTCATTCATATTTCCATTCATCTGTATGAATTAATCTGTTGACGATCTACAGCTTGTATTTTTAAACCATTAGTATGAATAAAAGTATTAAATGCTTGTTTGACCATAGTACATTATTTATTTTAAAGTATTTTATTTACTACCAGTCATTGTTGATAATTTCATTCTATTTAAGTTCTTTTTAATATGCCCTGTGCAATTTTTCATTACAATAAGCACAGAATAGATACATACAATTTTGATTCAAACATTCCCTTAGTAATGTAGATGCAAATGATTTCAAGGTGACAATATAGCAATCTCAAGCAAAGCATCTGGCCTGGGCCGTGGCTCAGCGGTCCAGGCATGCCGTGGGTGCCATGTGCCATGTCTCCCCCCCTGGTATGGTATTGTAATTTAAGATAGTCAAAGGGGCAGTGCCCCAATATACTTCTCCAAAGTATGTGACACCTACAGCCACAAGAGCGAGCGGCAACGATCTGGTACCAACCAGCCCTGTTATAGAAGAAACATGGTAAAATTCTGCTACTCTGCCAGACTGCCACCAAAGTGTGACGCGCAAATTCCCATAGAATGGAAGTGTGTTTTCCCCTTTTAGTTAGTGACGTACCATCTTGATGAATTAAACACATAGCAGGACCACAATGGAAACAATTAAGTCCCCACGACAGAACATTTGTTATTATTTTAGCCTTAATTGTCTGACTGTACCTGCTGTTAACTTACATCTGATATTTCTGACTAAAAGTATTCAATTAGTCAATCAAAATATGTTCCAACGTTCAACTTCTGATGAATTGAAAATGGTGGACCCTGTTGTAAACAAGTGTGTCGTCCAAAGTAAAAGTCTTTGTAATTGAGTTGTGCTTTCATGTGAAATGTACCCATTCTGCAAACGGTTAATAAACTTCAATAAATTCAATCAAAACGCCAAATAATTTCAACAGTCCCTCACAAGCCCATACTCTATGCACAAGCCTCACATGCACGGTGCTGCTGCTGCGTTGGTGGTTGTTCCGTCTGGATGTCTGGAACTTGGCGACCAGCAGCTTCCTCCTGAGGCCGTCTATCTCCCTCTGGTTCTGGGTGATCTCCAGCCGCAGCACCGCGTAGCCATCATCCACCAGCTTGCAGATCTCTGCCACCGCGCTGTTCGCCAGGACCTCGATCACCGCGGCCAGTTGGTTGTGGAACGAGTCACTGCTGGTGATAGACATGAGTGGATCTGATCACTTCAACAGTCGCTGTTGTGTTGAAGAAGAAATAGGTTTTTTGTGGATGTTGTTGTCAACAGTCCGCCATGCTTGTTCTTCTTCGGCTTCTTCTTCTCAGTTTCCGGCAGACTGGATGCCTTCTGGCATATTGCTGCCCTCCACAGGTTGGGATTATATTTGGCATTTTTGTTATCCTTTACTGGCATTTGCATTTCCATTCTATTTCTCAGCCACAGTCGACTGAGTTGGTGCAAACCCCTCTCTCAAAGTATTTGATGGGTATTTTCTTAATTATGATTTGTTTCATATTTTATGTTCACATCTTATTACTATGTTAAAAAATACCTTGTAAATCTTCTTGTATCTGGTGCACAGGACTGCCCTGTCACCCAGTGATGTCATATCAATATTTGCGTCTGTATTAATTCCACTATCAGCTGTCACCCACTCCAGATTGTCCATTGTACCAAAGGGAAATAAGATTAAATGGAAAACAACATGACAACAACTTTGCCCTTAAAGATGAGGATAAACATATACTCTCACCCCATGAGATAAAGAGTCATCAACAGAATCCTAATCACGGAACGTTATTAAAGTCGAAAACAGCATTCAGACGATCGGACGCCCATGACAGCTTGATGACACCTTACTCTGATGGGACCTTTCAACGGTTCAACCTATTGAAATGTGACAGCTGAATCTTGATCTACGACATATTTTTCAGTATGTTTGTGCAAAATGAGCACACAAATGAGAAAACTAACTAAAGATAACTTAGAAATACTTTAAGAACTTGTGTCTTGTGTCCAAATCCTTTCAGGTCTTTTGCACTACTCTAAGTTTCTCTAGAGTTCATCTTTTGGGTTTTTGATACTTTGGGTTCTCACTTTTCCAGTGAAGATTTATAAGTGCGGTATCTGGTCTTTTTGACTATTTTATTACTGCCTCACTCAGATTTATATCTGTCAGTATTGTCCAGCTCTTCAGCACTGATGTCTTCCACCTTCAAAAACCTCCTTGCTACATCCAGCAGCATCTTTTAGCCTCTCTGATTTCCCTTTGATTTCAACTGCACATAAAAGCCAACTTCTTCTGCTTGCTTCCTGTCCAGTGCTAAAATTGTATGAGATTCGATTGAGGCCACCTACTGCATGGAGTAAAAACGTCAACGAGCTTGCAGATCATTCATTCTCACAGTGCTAGGAGTTGGAAATGACAGAGCCAGTATCCATTAGATTCCCATACCAGCAAGCAGATAAGACCATGCGTTTGTATGGATATGAATTAAGATATGATAAATCTTTATTGATCCACTTTGGTAAATTTAGTTGTCAAACACCAGCATTACTAAAGTTAGAGTAAAACACAGGAACGGAACAGGTAAGGTAATGAAATAAAGATTAAATGACAGATAGGTTTAGGTTCTGACAAAATAATACAACATTGTTTGTAGATCACTTGTCAAAACAAAGTTACACCAAACAGAAGCACAATCAAACACGAACACGTGACCTCGTAAATTTGCTCGTTTTAAATTAAACTTTTTTTCTTTACATATAATTTATTCCCAATGTGGTTTCAATAGCAAATGTTAATACCAGTGGGAGTGTGCATGTGTATGGGTGCACGTGTGTGTGTGAGGCCAATAGACATAAGATAGGTAGACACCTCCTGCGGCTCAGGGATGTAAAAGCGCCTTGGATAAAGGCGCTATATAAATGCACCATTTACCATACCAATAAAGCTCCTTTGATTGAATTGATAAGTCCCGGAAAGACACTTGAGTGGCAGCGACACAGCGTGCCTTCTGGATTTTCCGCTTGACTTTCGCCTTTCAGTCAAGGAAGCTTTGAGAAGGAAGAGAAGTGGTCACGTGACTGGGCTGTGCCATGACACTTTCATGGACAATTCATGGGAGCCAAACTCACACCGGAAGTGCAATGAATACATGGCAGTGAATGGAGCCGGCAGGACCAGCTCATAACAAACATTATTTATGAACCATTGAGACCTGTGTCATATAATCGGTTCAGGAATATAAAAGAAGACATATCACAGGTTGTTTTCTAATCACTTGCTTTTCGATGTGCACATTATATAATTTTATCTGAGGATCTAAACAGCAGCAGGTATCGTTTCTGGCTCCTAAGTATCACAGGATTTGGCTGCCAGACAGGAAACGTTGGGAAGTATCGCGATACTTGGTACGTTCAGAAAGGTACTTTGTGCTCTTTAGATATCATACCTATACAAATTACACAGTGTACACATCAAATAATTTCCAGAAGTGATTACTTTACAAAAGGTCTCAGTCATTCATAATGTTTGTTCATGAGCTGGTCACTGAGCTCTCATTTACTTCTGCCAAACTTCCGGGTAGTTTGGCTCCCATGAAAGTGTCCATGAAAGTGTCATGGCGCAGCCCAGTCACGTGACCACTTCCTTGCTTTCAGTGCGATACAGGCCGCTCCTATAAACTGCAGCGGCCAATGAGGCATCTAGGTTTTTGAGTGGTGCAGCCACTCCAATGCACAGCAATGTGTGTCCCTGGCTGGCTGGGTCTGTCTCTGGGTCTGACATAGTAAGCAAGGTACACACAAAGGTAATATATAAAAGACAGAAATAGTAATCTAGGAACATAGGTAAACTAAGAACCGACTATCATCAGTCTAAACAGGATGCCAGGTCTACAAATTATCCTGACGTCTGCCTAAAATACACTTTAGCCTTTGCTATGTATTTTTTGCTGTCTAAAATACATTTTAACCTTTGCATAAGCCTGGAAAGTCATCGCTATTGTCGGAGTGCATAAACCTCTAGCCCCTGTACTATATGTGTTACTTACAACCAATCGCCATCACCTCACTGATCTGTCATCTACTATTGTATGCCGATGCTGTGCGAGCCCCCTTCCTGTTTTGCATGATTCTGCTGTTTAGCAGAGGATGTGTCTCATTTCTTTCAAAGCTGTAGCAACACCACCACCATCATGTGTGGATTCTGAGGTGTCTCTTCATGTTGCTGGACTCCACAAAGCACCTGCCACAGATGGGGCAGCGGAACGGCTTTTCTCCGGTGTGAACGCGCTCGTGGGTCTTCACCCGATGCTGACGGGAGAAGCGCTTGGAGCAGTGGCGGCAGCCGTACGGCTTCTCGCCTGTGTGAACGCGCTGGTGCAGTCGCAGGTTCTGTAATTTTCTGAAAGACTTCCCACACAGCTCGCAATGGTGTGGTCGACCTCCGGCGTCCCAGGCTTGCTGGGCAGGTAGTGCCATAGGTGGGATGGAGCTCAGGAGCCTGCTGAACTCCCTAGAGGAGGAGGCAGAAATTTCGTTGAGGGAAGAAGACTGATTGTCTACTCGGTTTTCCTCCGTTTTGATTGCAGAGAATGAGGAGGAGAAAGAGGAGAGGCCACCATAGGCAGCGCTAGAATTAACAACCAAACTTGACTTTAAACATGTAGTTCTGTCTAAGGTCTCTGTGCTCAGTGTCCGGATTGAGTGCGCTGCTTCTAGCTCCTCCTCTCTCCCGTGTTTCTTGAGTCTCTGTTTGGCAGACGTGGTTATCCCATCCCTGTCTATTATGCTCCACTCTGAACCCATGTCTGCCTCCACTTTAATTGGAACAGAATCAACCACCACCATATCGGGTTCCCAGTACAGATTACCAGCCAGGGGTGGAGCAACGTTACTCGGGTCACCAGAAACGTCTCCTCCCCAGTCCTCTGAAGCTCCAGGAGAACCCTCTCTGCCATCAGTGTTGCTCCCAGTTCTCCCCTCTTGATGTGGGCCTGAGTTATGTGGAGGGTCTATAGAACAGTTCCCTGTGGTTAGGCTGCCAGCGTTATTCCACACCTCTATGCCTGCACCAGCTTCTGCCCACTCAGATGCACTGGTGAACAGGTTTACATTTCCGTTAGTATGGTGATGGGTGTTGAATCGCTGGTCGACGCGGTGAAGATGATTCTCAGGCTTTACAGCGAGGGTTCTAGGTACTGTTTGTGTTTTACTTTCATGCTTGACTGGGGGTTGAATGTCTGAAAGGAGGAGAGTAAATGATCAGTTGGTTAACAACACATTTGTTGCCATTGACAGTTATACTCGTCATATAAATTAATTATGCAGGGCGCTCATGACGAATAGGCGTTTGATATCGCTATAAGAAAGCCTTGCTGTTTCATTGTTGAAATCACTCCGGTTGCTACGGGCACCTGCTAAGGCCTCGCCACCATTGCCTCTGTTTCTCCATAGGCATTAGCTTCTAGATTAGCCGTTTTCTAGAGCAAGGATTAGCCTCATTTTAGCTCGCTAGCATTAACGCCAATAATTTAGCATCCAAGATGGAACCCACAACCAGACGCGCGTCATAGTGGAATTGATTCTCATCACGTGGCACCCAAGCACCACCACTTTCGTCCACCAGGTGGAAATCAATGCGTTAAAGTTCTGAAAAGAGGATGAGCGAAGTAGGGCTGAAACTATTTATTGTCTTTGCTATCGATTACTTTACTGATGATTAATTCAACAATCAAGAAGCGTGTATTGTTTTTATAACGTGTTTTGCACATGATTATTTACGGTTCTCTTTTTCAAAATGCACTGATTTACATATTATATGATATGGGGACAGCTGGGTACTTGACGGGGTTCCCAGTGCCACTTAAAAATGATTGATAGATCACCACTATGTACAAGCAAATACAACTTTTGAAAAGACTGACTGACTTTGACCAATTTGACATTATTTTCTCAGATTGGAATCCCTGAGCCAAAAAATAAATAAATCACACTTGTGTTCAAGTGAGGGACGCTCTTATCAGCATACAGTACATCATCATACATCACATTCCGTGCTCAGCCAATCAAATCATCACAAATGTCATTCCGGCCAATGACTTTTGTCAGCTTCACTTTACTGCCCTCACTTTATATCCTTAATATGTACTTTGCTCAGCCGATCAAATCATCGTGTTTGATTTGACAGACAAAGCTGGGCATAGGATGGGCGAGCGCCCCTCAAAAATAAATAAAGACACAGTAGTACCGTCTGCATTCAAGACACGTACTGGTTTTCCTGCCGTGGATAATGTGTGCTTTTTAAAGTGAGTTGCGAGCTCCCTTCTTTTGCGTCATGAATGTTTTGCAGTTTGTCTCAGCACCAAAGACAGAGGATGTCCATTATTTTTGTCATAATGTTTTCATTACCTTTGAGTGTGCTGCTGTCACCCTCCACCTTCAAGATGATAGGAAAGCCAGCACCCCTGTCCTCCTCCTCTCCTTCTGTTCCCTGTGTTGAGCTCTTGGTCACAGGGTTACATCTGGCTCTGCTGGGCACTGAAGGTCCACGGGTCACCTGTCACAATTAATACATAATCACCACATCTTAATTATATATTAGTATATTAGTTTCTACTAGTCATTGTTGATAATTTCATTCTATTGAAGTTATTTTGAACATGCCCTATGCACCTTTTCATTACAATAAGTGCATCATACAAAATGTATCTTTGGTTTAGGACACAGAGGGCCCTATTATGGTGGGAACGAGATACATTTAAGAAAAGTTGTAATCAAAGTGACAAAAAAAGATTTGAAAGGTTAAGAAATCACACCCCGTGTGAAATGAGGGGCGCTCTTATCATTATTATACATAATCTCATGATCAACTGAATTTCCATCTTTGATGTAAATATGACCTAATTTATCCATTCATTGTCAATGGCAAATATGTGATGTGTGGGGATAAAAAGCTGTGTATAGGAGGGGCACGCGCCTCACAAAATAACTAATTCACCAAATTGCACAAATATCTATTCCTGAACAACCATAACCTGTAACCAATAACCAACACATGTCCCTTGAGGACACATCTATTTTTTTACCATGCAAAAATTTGATCGGGCAACTTTCACTAGTAGTGGAGTAGGCTAGTATTTGACCAGGACTATCTCTATACAGTAGTACTCGAGTAATAGGTTCGGTTGTGTACCTTGTTGTACTTGCTGATTGATTGATTGATTGATTGAAAACTGTATTAACAGTTTGAGGAAAGCACAGTTCAATACAAGGATACAATACAAGGATTGAAATACCCGGAAAAGCACAATGGCTTTTTTACATTGGGGTCCTCCATTTTCAATTCATCAGAACATTTAATGACATACAAATATACAGTACTATGTAAAAGACAGAAAAAACATCGTATAAACGGGGTGCGTGCCCGTGTGTGGTCAGTGTGGACTTGCTTTACAGAGGATCAGGCCATTTTCAAGGAACGCCCCCGTGTGTGTGTGTGTGTGTGTGTGCGCGCACATGTGCACATGGACGTGTGCGCGTGCGTGCCGTGTGAACTATTGAAAAATCGATAGCCTACTTTGAGATTTGCAAGAATGTCAAGTGTGTTATAAATCAATTGTATTAATATTAGTTACCCCGTATGCATAGACAGTGGTACGTGACTGTGTGTGTGGGGAGGGGGCATTTCTTGTAAATGGCCTGATCTGCTTTATAGCGCATGCATGCAGCCAGGGGCGCGCACACAAAGTCAGTGGTATGTGACTGTGCGTGGGGAGGGGGCATTTCTTGTAAATGGCCTGATCTGCTGTAAAGCGCATGCAGCCTGCCTGTGGCGTGTGCCAGAGTTCTTGTGTGCGCGCCACACAAGAACTCTGGCAGGCGCAGGCACAGACACACACTAGCAGCAGTTGCTCCCTAGATGGGCTGAGCCTGAGAGAAGGGAGGAGTGGCTTTCACTTGCCAGACTTTAAGAGGAGAGGACAGGTGGTCCTCAGTCTCAACTCTGTGCTGGTTTACAGACAGTTTGGAGCACCGACATAACACAGTAAGTCACATTACCTCTCTCATCATAATACAGTCTGTTGTTCTATATAACAATGGTTCTCAAAGTGTCCACCTCTGACTACAGTAGACTCTGTAGTCAGAGGTGGACATTTACAGAGTAAATGTACTTAAAGCTGCTATAAACAATAATATGTCAACATTTTAATGACCATTGTTTTGGTATTTACTAACAGCCAGCAATGATTAGAACTCTCCCCCAAACATGTAGTCTCTGTGACACATCTAGGGGGGGAATCTGCATTAAAAGCTTTTACTAGAAGCTTTGTCATTGATCGATTTGCCTGTCTACTTCCTGATTGGTTAGTCATTGCGACCAGGTTTTTTTCGACCAATGACAAAGCTTCTGGGAACATCTTTGAATGCAGATTGCAGCAAATATTGTACTTGTGCAAATATTGCATAAGTACAGAATCTGTAGTACAGATTTCCTTAAGTAAAGGACCTATAACATAAAATTCTACTTTTTCAATTTCTTTTGTGTTTTTGGGGCTCCCATGTGTGTTTTCTATCCCCACAAATAACCAATTTTGAACAATCAGGCCGTCATGTCATATGGGTGTTTTAATGGAAATTGCTCTCAGGAACAGCTCAACTGATTTTGGCCTCATCGTGATGTCATCAATGTTCACCCTACTTTGTATAATTCCTCCTCTTCTTCAGTCTTCAGTTCCAAATTTGCATTTCCACTTTGTTTACAATGTCCACCATTGTTGATTTTCCAAGCTGGCATGGAATGGAAACAAGCCTGGGTTTATCTAGCATCAGTATTATAATGAATCAAATATTAAATAATCTGCATATCAGCACCCCCCACCACCTCAGGACATTGTGGTACTGCAGCTAAAACTGCTTTCAAAGTCCAGAAAGAATTGACAAGGCCTGGTTACATCAGAGTGGTGATTGAGGATCAAACCATTAGAAATAAGTTTGAGGGACATAGACAATATGATATTAAATATTAAAAGCAATTTTAAAATGCATGTTATTTGCGCTTTAAGTAAATGTCCACCTCTGACAGCGATTACATGCTGCTTTTTTTTCTTCCTGAGCTTTTGGACTTTGGAAACAGTCTCAACTCCAAAGGCAAAGGCTCAGAAGTTCTCAAAGAATAACGACAACGCAGTCAGCCCACTCAGTTGAGTGTCTGAATGTGTGCGTGCGTGCGTGCATGTGTATGGCTCAGGCCATTTACAAGAAATTTACAAGAAACAAGAAAGAAATGGAACATCAGCCTATGTGAGTTTCGGGTGCATTTACATTAAGTTGTGCGAAATGAGACGCAAGTTCTAGGTGGGCGTCTGGATTGCGTTGCAGTCTCACACATTATGTGTACACTGAATTAAAAGTGCACTCAGACCTTTTGGACCCTATCATTTCAACTTTTTATTTTCTTCCATCAAGGTGCTCCTCATAGTCATCATCTTCATTTGGACCGGAGCTTGTTGAGGAGAGACACCGGAATTGACTGACAGGAGCAGACCAGAGGATTGTGTAGCAGGTGGAAAGATGTCACTGGGACGCTTTCTCTCCGACGTCTGCGATAGCATCCCAATAGTCGGGCACGTCAAAGGAGTCATCCACAACATCGCCGGAGATGAAGAGGCGGCCAGAAGATCTTACTTGTCCGCCACCAGAAGCACGCTGGTGTTGGGCGGCGGGGCGGTGGGAAGCCTGCTCGGTCCGGTGGGAGCGGCAGCGGCGGCTGCTTACACGGGGGCCCTGACGGACACGGTGGCGTCTGCCGTGACCAAAGAACCGGTGGGAATCATCAGAAACTTGGAGAGACTTGGAGAAGCACGGGATCTGGGAGACGTGATTGTGGGCGTGGGGAGAATGGGCCTGGACATCGGCTTGGACGCCGCCACTGGGGTTTCGATCGGGGCGGCGACCAAGTCCATCGCACGGCAGTCGACAAAACAGCTGCTGAAATCTGCCCCGAAGGAAGCAGTGAGACAGGCTAGGGGTATCGGAAGACAAGCCGTCAGGCACGGTGCAGCCGAGTTGGGCACACAGATGCTGAATCAGAGAGGGAGAGATTCCTCTAGTAGTAGTGCCCCAGATAATGATCCTAGTACTGACCTCAGTGACTTTAGTGAGTTATCCAGCAGTTCTGACGAAGACGAAGATGAAGAAGGATATATCTATTTGTTCACACGCCCAAGTGGATCATACAAAATTGGCATGACCCTTAGACCCATATTAGATAGACTTAATGAACACAGGAGAAATGGCTCCATAAAACCAAACTCTTACATTACGGTGTATAAATTACGGGGTTTTGTAAGATGGGCAGAGACAACGATCCTCAATGACGACATAATAAAGCCTGCGAGAAAAACAAGTTCAAAATCACTGCGCAAAACAGAAAATTTGGACAACTGTAAAATTGAAAGGCAGGACGTTAATGGCGTCATTGAACGAGTCTGTGGGCTAACCTACCGGTATGTGGGAACGGAACAGTATTATTATTATGTCGATGATCGAAACGATATGATATACCGCGTCGCATGACTTGAATGACACATGACGTCACAGGGTGGAAATGCACACAAAGCCACACGTTGGAGGCTAGCGGTTAGCGCCGCTCAAAAACTATGGCCCAGACTCCCCCGAGTCGTGTACTTTCTGTCGCAGTACATTTGCACATATGTGCAATTTGGCCTCTGTATTTACGAGTACTTTTACTTGTAATACTTTAAGTACATTTTGATGCCAATGCTTTTGTACTTATACTTGAGTACATTTTGAATACGGGACATCTACTTGTAATGTAACGGAGTACATCGACATTGCAGAATTTATACTTTATACTCAACAGTAAAACAAACCAACATAGAGTATAAGTGTATGCAGATAGATACCCTGCTAGCCATGGTTCATGACTCTCGTATTCATACGAGAGTCATGAAGTAACTGCATCCTGTTTTTGGCGCTCGCTGCATTTACAAAATTTCCGTATATATAAACATTCGGAATTCAAATATAAAGTACTCACAATTTGTCCCACGGGTGTTAGTTAGTTGCAGCTCCAGCGATTAGAATTTCTGCATCCCGCGTTGTTTAATAAAAAGCATTTTTATCCGAGCTGTTATTTTGCCATTGGCTTTCAACTACGTGCCCCTATCGGTCGGGAGGAGGGTGGCACTCGGTGTGTTCGATATACGTACACTGACCGCCCTGCCAATACAGACTAATAGGCGAGTGCGCTCCCGGTGTGCAACTGTGGATTTCCCAAACGAACTCAGTTTGAAAAAAGTAGCCGGGGCGCTCGGTTAAAAAAGCTTTTTATTAAACCATGCGGGATGCAGCAATTCTAATCGCTGGCGCTGCTACTAACTAACACCCGTGGGAAAAAATGGGGGTACTTTATATTTGAAATCTGAATGTTTATATATACGGAAATCTTGTAAATGCAGCGAGCACCAAAAACAGGGCTAAGTTTCTGCATGACTGTCATGATAATCATCATGGCAGTCATGTTTCAGGGCTAATACCCTGCATACTATGCAGGGTATCTATCTGCACATTTTTTAAGTGACAATTTAATCACGGTACTTTTAAATAGGATTATTTTGAGGGGTCACGGCTTGAAAAGTTTGGGAACCCTTTATATCTACATAATAACAAATCTTAGTAAATTGTGTACTCTACACAGTAGATATTATTCAATATACAATTTACAGGTAGCACACATGCACACCACATGCACCACTGTAGCCTTAGCCTACATGCCACAATACAAGAGGGAGGCAACGATCTGGTACCACCCACCCAGGCCAGTTATAGAAGAAACATGGGGAAATTCTGCCACTCTTCTTACACCAAAATGTGGAATGCCGTATCACTATCCATTAAAAATGTGAATCACTGCATGCTTTTTTTTCAAAACTAGACTGCCTGAGAAAATGCAATTTCCCATAGAGTGTCATTCACTGCTGATGTGTTCTTTCTTTCTCCTTTGTGTTTTTATTTGTTGATGACATGTAATTACTTAGTGTAGCTTTTAATGCTATGTTGATTAATTGAACACATATGTCCTATAGGACCACAATGGAAACAATTGACCCTAGTATACTTTTGTGTTATCCTTTTAGCCTAAAGTTTAGGCTGATTACATTTGGCATTTCTGACTAATAAAGTATTCAATCAGTCAATCAAAATATGTTCCAGAACTTCCAACGTTCAACGACAAAATAATTTCATGGCGCGAGGTGTGGGCTCACATGATTTACGGTGCTGCTGCTGTGTTGGTGGTTGTTCCGTCTGGATGTCTGGAACTTGGCGACCAGCAGCTTCCTCCTGAGGCCGTCTATCTCCCTCTGGTTCTGGGTGATCTCCAGCCGCAGCACCGCGTAGCCATCATCCACCAGCTTGCAGATCTCTGCCACCGCGCTGTTCGCCAGGACCTCGATCACCGCGGCCAGCTGGGCGTGGAACGAGTCGCTGCTGGTGATAGACATGAGTGGATCTCTTCAATTTCAACATTCGCTGTTGAAGAAATAGATTCGTTTGGTGGAAGCAAGTTGTCTTATCTATACTATTACTCTAAGGTTGTCAACAGTCCACCATTTTTGTTCTTCTTCTGCTGAGCTGCAGTGCTTGCTTCCTTTCCAGTGCTGGTATGAGATTCGATTGAGGCCACCTACTGCATGGAGTAAGGCAAGCTATCCAGTAACCAGCTATCCAGTATCCAATTAGCCTGGTTAATAAACCAGACCGAATCAGCTAGTATCCAATACCATCTGGTCCATCTCATACCAGCAAGCCTAGACGTGTGTGTTTGTATGGTTATTAGGATACGATAAATCTTTATTGTTCCTCTTTGGTAAATGTAGTTGTCATCAACAGCAGTAAGAGTAAAACATAGTAACATAACAGATACGATTAAAAAATAAAGATGAAATGACAGAAAGGCCTAGGTTCTGACAAAATTAATACATTATTGTTTATTGAGCACTTATAAAAACAAAGTTACACCAAACAGAAAAAAAAAAAAACAGAACACACGTGACTTTGTAGATTTATTTTTGCTACTCTCCAGTCAACACAAAGACAATTTTTGAAAATGCATTTCATTCAATGACATCACAGTGTCACTTATAAAACCACAGTTAATCCAGAAATAAAAACATATATAACTCAAATGATCCTGGCATCTGTCTAAAATACACTTTAGCCTATAGATGCCACGTATTTTTTTTATATCTAAAATACATTTGAACCTTTGCATAAGCCTGGAAGGTCATCGCAAAAAAGCCTATACAGTATGTGTTACAACTAGGGCTGGGACTCAATTAGAAAAAATAATTAATTAATTTGAAGCATTGTAATTAATTAATCAAAATTATTCACATATCAATATTTTGCTATACGTTAACGGTGCTGGTTAACGTTAACAGTGCTGGAGATGAGCTGCACATGGACAGACAGACGGACGGAGTGCAAAACATACTCTCTCCCCAGGCCTTCGGCCTGGTGGAGACAAAAACTCACTCATTGATTCACTCGACCAAAATCTGTTTTAATTGACCAATAATTAATTTTGATTAATTCATTCATTCATTCAGAATTTTCACACACACTCCCTGGATGCCAACAACGAACCTCTGAATTCATTTCCATTTTCCAGAACGGCCCGTTATAGCGGCACCATGAGGCATATTTTCACATTTTTACCTAAAACTGCACCGATCTGCGTGAAATGTTGCATGCACACTTCCTAGAGGCAAATGAACCTTTGACGCTGCATTTTTCACATTTTATAGTGCCACCAGGAAGCCTTTTTTATATTACTCCTCCAGATTCTGTCCAAAGATCCCGCAAATTGTTACACAGTATCTCAATAGCCATGTGCTCAAGACGGATCTGTCCGATATTTCAAATTCCATCCTAATTGCCTAACATTGGCTTCCAAAATGTGCAGGATTGGCCCACTTTGAACAAAAAGCCTCAAGTCATGAAGGCAGCGTGCAACTTACGTGAAATCTTCCACACGATTTCCTAATAGGCTGAGGAATAAATCCCACCCTTTTAACATTGGCCTGTTATAGTGCCACCAACAGGTGGATTTTTGCAAAACACATTTTTGGAACAAAATGCCTCAAATCATCCATAAAAGCCATAAAAGGTGTGAGAAGAAATGGCACCCTTTTCACATTGGCCTATATAAATCTAAATTTCCCATCCACTGGGCCATGCGAAGCGGTCTGATCGGCTTCTTCTCCCATTGTGTGCACGATTCTGTGGTGCAAACAATATGCACGATTAAAATTAGTTATTTTTTTAATCAAATAATTTTTTCTGTAATTATTAATCTCAATTCATCAGTTAAAGTCCCAGCCCTACTTACAACCAATCACCTCACCTGACCTGTCATCTACTATCCTATGCCGATGCTGTGCGAGCGCCCTTCCTGTTTTGCGTGATTCTGCTGTTTTGCAGTTCGGCTCAGCACCAGAGAGAGATGATGTGCGATATTTCTTTCAATGCTGTAGCAACAACGCCATCACGTGTGGATTCTGAGGTGTCTCTTCATGTTGCTGGAATCCACAAAGCACCTGCCACAGATGGGGCAGCTGAATGGCTTTTCTCCGGTGTGAACGCGCTCGTGGTTCTTCATCTGATGCTGGCGGGAGAAACGCTTGGAGCAGTGGCGACAGCCGTACGGCTTCTCACCCGTGTGCACGCGCCTGTGCAGCCGCAGGTTCTGGAACTTTTTGAAGGTCTTCCCGCACACCTCGCAACAGAGCGGTTGACCTCTGGCGTCACGGGCTGGCTGGGCGGGTAGCACCATAGTCGGGATGGAACTCAGGTGCCTGCTGAACTCCCTAGTGGAGGAGGCGGCAATTTCGTTGAGGGAAGACGACTGATTGTCTCGGTTTGCCTGAGGGTGTAAAACCTGCCCGGGGGTTTTGGTTGCAGAGAACGAGGAGGGGAAAGAGGAGAGGCCGCTATAGTAAGTGGCACTAGTATTAACAACCAAACCTGACTTTAAACCTGTAGTTCTGTCTAAGGTCTCTGTGCTCAGTGTCGGGGTTGAGTGCGCTGCTTCTAGCTCCTCCTCTCTCCCGTGTTTCTTGAGTCTCTGTTTAACAGATCTCGTTATCCCATCCCTGTCTATTATGCTCCACTCTGAGCTCATGTCTGCCTCCACTTTAATTGGAACAGAATCCACCACCACCATATCGGGTTCCCAGTCCAGATTACCAGCCAGGGATGGAGCAACGTTACTCGGGTCGCCAGAAACGTCTCCTCCCCGGTCCTCTGAAGCTCCAGGAGAACCCTCTCTGCCATCAGTGTTGCTCCCAGTTCCCCCCTCTTGATGTGGGCCTGAGTTATGTGGAGGGTCCAGAGAACAGTTCCCTATGGTTAGACTGCTAGCGTTATTCCACACCTCTATGCCTGCACCAGCTTCTGCCCACTCAGATGCACTGGTGAACAGGTTGCCATCGTCGTGGCGTGTGTTGTTAGTGAATCTGTTATTGCGGTCAGATGATGGATGGTGGCTCTCTCTGTTTACATTTCCGTTAATGTGGTGACGGGTGTTGAATCGCTGGTCGACGTGGTGAAGATGATTCTCAGGCTCTACAGCGAGGGTTCTAGGTGTAGTGTTTGTTTCACTTCCATGCTTGACTGGGGGTTGAATGTCTGAAAGGACAAGAGTAAATTATCAGTTGGTAGAGAGTAGGGCTGCAACTATTGTTTGTGTCAGCAGATATAGCTTTCTCAATTTATAAAAAAAAAAGATGTGGCTTGCATTCACTTGTTAGATGTACATTTTTACTGTATATTAATTTCATGCTGTACATTAATTTAATTTCACATGTTTATTTAGGGTATTCAGGGAGGTTCAACTGGGGACAAGTAACAAGTTCTCTTTTTAAAAATGCACTGATTTACATAGTATATGATGTTCTCAACATGAGGACAGCTGGATACTTGAGGTTCAAAGGTTAAAAATTATTGATCATTTTCGCCCCTGCATGTACAAAAAAACACAACTAGAGAACATACAACAATAGCTACAAAAAAGAAAATCAACCAGGTTCTCGATGGAGATGCAAAAAATAATAATGTAAAGTAGGCTGGTGCTTCAAGGATCAGTGGGACTAGAATACTAGAAAAGGCGGCGATCAGAGCACTCAAAACGTTAAAAATGAGGAGATATAGATGTACTTTATTTAGAAAAGTTAAAATAGGCCAACATGTTTCGACTCAAAGAGTGTCTTCATCAGGGCTCACCCTCTCATAATGTTTAACCTTTTGAGTGACACGAGCACACACACAGGCACGCACCACACACAAAAATGTAGATGTCTTTGAAATGTAAAAGTTTGAGAATAACTAGGACTTATTGCCACAGTACTGTCTGCATTCTAGACACGTTCTTGTGTTTCCTGCCGTGGATAATATGTGCTTACGAGCCCCCTTCTTTTGCGTAATGAATGATTCTGCTGTTTTGTAGTTTGGCTCAGCACCAAAGACGGAGGATGTGCGTTATTTTTGTCTTATGTTTTATTACCTTTGAGTGTGTTGTCGTCACCCTCCACCTTCAATATGACAGGAAAGCCAGCGCCCCCGTCCTCCTCCTCTCCTCCTGTTCCCTGTGTTGAGCTCTTGGTCGCTGGATTACTTCTGGCTCTGCTGGGCACTGAAGGTCCACGGGTCACCTGTCACAATTATCCCATTTAGGCCAATTCAATTCTATATTAATTCAAAAAATTATGTTGCTATATACTGTGTGTGTGTGTGTGTGTGTGTGTGTGTGTGTGTGTTCTATTTTTGAGTATATTAGTTACTACCAGTCATTGTTTATACTTTCATTCTATTTAAGTTTAAGCTGTATTCTTGACAACAAAAAGACGGCATCAAAAGTGATCAAGCAAGTAAATCATAGATTTTAGATCACCTAGCTAGGGCTGCAACGATTCATCGATTAATCGTAATCGAATCGATTATTCAATTAGTTGTCAACTAATTTAGTAGTCGATTAATCGAATCGGCAACTAATCACTCGTTTTTTGCAATTTATCATAGGTGAGCCATCTCTCTTCCCTTACAATTGCACAGTAGCGACTGCAAAGCAAAATATGACACATACCGATTATAGTATCAAGAACAAAACATGGCTTGAATATTTATTTTTAAATTACCTATTTGAGTTCAGAAGAGTACTGTTCCTTTTAGACTGACACAATTCTATTCTTTAATCAAATGTATGCAGTCAGAATAAGTCTAAAAATTAGCTAAAGTTGCTTTAATTGATTTTATTTGAATAGCAGCCTAATCAGCAGCTAATAAATGCATTTTTGAATGAATTAAATTTTTTGTTAGAACATAAAACATAAAGAAATTACCTAAAATATATTTCTAAGGTGATAGCTAAATAAGTGTAATAATCCGATTAATCGTTTAAATAATCGGCAGATTAATCGATTATGAAAATAATCGTTAGTTGCAGCCCTAGAAACAACTAGGAGCGCCTGTGAACCATGGCTCAAGATGTACCTGGCTCAGGGTAGAAGACAGGGTTAATCAACTAAAAATGGGATTTTATCATTTAAGATAATCAAAGGGGCAGTGCCCCAATACCCTCATACCTGACCCTGACTAACTACTTCTCCAAAGTATGTGACACCTACATACTAGAGGGAGGGGCAACGATCTGGTACCACCCAGGCCAGTTATAGAAGAAACAACACTATCCATTAAAAATGTGAATCACTGGTTTGTTTCAAAACTATCCTGAGAAAATGCAATTTCCCATAGAATGGAGGTGTCACTGCTGACGTTTTCTCCCTTTCTCCTTTTACTTAATAGTGTAGCTTTTAATGCTATGTTGACGAGTTGAACAAATAGGACCACAATGGAAACAAGTCCCCAGGACTTTGTCTTATCCTTAATGTCTGACTGTAACTGTACCTGCTGTAACGCCAAAATAATGTATTCATTAATCATTATAATAATTTAAAAATAAAACAGTCCACTGGGGCTGGCCTCACATGAACGGTGCTGCTGCTGCGTTGGTGGTTGTTCCGTCTGGATGTCTGGAACTTGGCGACCAGCAGCTTCCTCCTGAGGCCGTCTATCTCCCTCTGGTTCTGGGTGATCTCCAGCCGCAGCACCGCGTAGCCATCATCCACCAGCTTGCAGATCTCTGCCACCGCGCTGTTCGCCAGGACCTCGATCACCGAGGCCAGCTGAGCGTGGAACGAGTCGCTGCTGGTGGTAGACATGAGTGGATCTGATCACTTCAACAGTCACTGTTCAAGAAGCAATTGTTTTGTTGTGTGCTGTGGATGTTTGTAAACAGTCCATCATGTTTTCTTCTTCTGCTTGAGTTGCTTCCTGTCTAGTGCTGAAATGGTATGAGATTGGAGGTTTGAGGGTAGTACCCGGACCATTGAGGCCACCTACTGCATGGAGTAAAAACTTCAACTAGCTTTCAGATCATTGATTCTCAGTCACACAGTACACAGACCTAAGAGTTGGAAATGACAAAGCCATCCAGTATCCATCTTATCCACCAACCAACCAACCATCATATGATATGACCAGCAAGCAGATAAGACCATGTGTGTTTGTAGCCTATGGTTATTAAGATATGATACAGCTTTATTGATCCTCTTTGGTAAATTTAGTTGTCATCAACAGCAGTAAGAAGATTTTAAAAAAAATAAAGATTAAATGACAGATAGGCTTAGCACAACATTGTTTATAGAGCATTTATCAAAAACGACGTTACACCAAACAGAAGAAAAAACAAACGAGAACACATGTGACCTCGTAGACTGGTTATTTTTGCACATTTTTGTCTATGTCTATAATGACATGACAAACAGGGGCACCAGATTGAGATTGTAAGTGGTTAGGGGACTCGGACATGCCTTTACTTTCTCTCACAGTCTCCAGTCAACACAAACAATTTTAGAAACTACATTTTATGCAACGTCATCGCAGTGTCACTTATTATAAAACCAGTTAATCCAGAAAAAACACTTTAGAATATAACTCGCTGGAATCAGTTTAACATTCAACTTGCCAAACAGAGGCAATGTAAACGTGTTTCCTTTGACTGAATTGATAAGTCCCGGAAAAGACTCGCTGTGATTGGCCAGTAGTCCCTTTGAGTGGCAGCGATTTGCCATTGACAATGAACGGAGAAATTACGTCAGAATTCCGCTAAATATGACGTAAATTAAAGATCAAAACAACCGCTATCGACATTGAAGGGAAAACTTACGGCTTATGTAAACGAGCAAATCGGGCAAACCACATGTTGGTGGTAATTTTGTCCTACACAAAGATTACATTTCCATTGACAATGAATGGAAAATGTACGTCATGTGTCTGAGAAAAGCGGAACATTTAAACCACTTCACCACTTTTCAACCTATCTTTGTATAATAGGTCCTCACTAATAATCATGATAAAATGGCGTCTTCCAGTGACATCATCATTAGGCAGATTTTTTTTTAAACAATATTCTTTTACAAAAATAGATTAGATTATCGTGAGAACGATGGCTTCCATTTTCGCATTGCAACATTTCAGGACTAGAAAGCCTGCAGTTTCTATTAGCTTGGATTTCCCATCGATGATGTCACTGGAAGACGGTTTCTGAACTGCCCACAGCCCTCCTATGAGACACAGACCGCCATGATTATTAGTGAGGACCTATTGTATGAAGATAGGTTGAAAAGTGGTGAAGTGGTACTTTAATTCCCATTGACAATGAATGGAGAATTTTACGTCATGAGTAAATAGATAGTGTCTATTTTACAATATGATGTACGATGATAAGAGCACCCCTCACTTCACACAGGTGTGATTTTTAAAATATATATGGCTCCAATGAACAGTGCACAAGCATTAGGTCCATGTGACCAGTCATACAGTGGGCTCTATCCAAGTATAGAACAGAAGTACAGAACTATAGGTTCTGTCATGTGCTTAACTGTAGTCCAAGATTTCCAGAATGTGGCACACCCGTTTCCTGTTCTGGTTAATTTTCACATAGCTTTGGCTCGGCAGAAGATTTGAACCAGAAGCACATTGACACCTCACATGTGGTTCAAAACTGCCACTACAAAGAGTTATATTCAACTGTTTAGTCTAGTCGCACAGTGAGTACGATTCAACTCTATATTCCAGTCATACAATTTAGGCATTTTAGCAGTTTTTAATCCAGAGTGACATAGTAAGCAAGGTACACACAAGGTAATACATCAAATGGACAGCAATAGTAATCTAGGAACCAAGAACCGATCATCATCATCATCAGTCTAAACAGGATGCCAGGTCTACAAATGATCCTGGCATCTGTCTAAAATACACTTTAGCCTTTGGCTACAGTATGTTTTTTTTTGCTATCTAAAATACATTTTAACCTTTGCATAAGCCTGGAAGGTCATCGTTATTGTCGGAGTCTATATTCTGGTGTTTTGCAGTTCGGCTCAGTCTGCACCAGAGACTGAGGATGTGCGTTGTTTCTTTCAATGCTTTAGCAACAACGCCATCAAGTGTGGATTCTGAGGTGTCTCTTCATGTTGCTGGAATCCACAAAGCACCTGCCACAGATTGGGCAGGGGAACGGCTTTTCTCCAGTGTGAACGCGCTCGTGGTTCTTCTTCTGATGCTGGTAGGAGAAACGCTTGGAGCAGTGGCGACAGCCGTACGGCTTCTCGCCCGTGTGTACACGCTCGTGGTTCTTCATCTGATGCTGGTAGGAGAAGCGCTTAGAGCAGTGGCGACAGCCATATGGCTTCTCGCCCATGTGCACACGCTGGTGCAGCTGCAGGTTCTGGAATTTTCTGAAGGTCTTCCCGCACAGCTCGCAACGGAGCGGTTGACCTCCGGCATCAAAGGCTGGCTGGGCAGGTAGCGCCACAGGCGGGATGGAGCTCAGGAGCCTGCTGAACTCCCTAGTGGAGGAAGCTGCAATTTCGTTGAGGGAAGACGACTGATTGTCTCCTCGGTTTGCCTGAGGGTGTAAAACCTGCCTGGGGGTTTTGATTGCAGAGAATGAGGAGGAGGAAGAGGAGAGGCCATAGGAAGTGGCACTAGTATTAACAACCAAACTTGACTTTAAACATGTAGTTCTGTCTAAGGTCTCTGTGCTCAGTGTCGGGATTGAGTGCGCTGCTTCTAGCTCCTCCTCTCTCCCGTGTTTCTTGAGTCTCTGTTTGACAGACCTGGTTATCCCATCCCTGTTTATTATGCTCCACTCTGAACTCATGTCTTCGTCCACTTTAATTGGTACAGAATCCACCACCACCATATCGGGTTCCCAGTCTAGATTACCAGCCAGGAATGGAGCAATGTCACTCGGGTCGCCAGAAACGTGTCCTCGCCGGTCCTCTGAAGCTCCAGGAGAACCCTCTCTGCCATCAGTGTTGCTCCCAGTTCTCCCCTCTTGTTGTGCGCCAGAGTTATGTGGAGGGTCCAGAGAACAGTTCCCTGTGGTTAGGCTGCCAGCGTTATTCCACACCTCTATGCCTGCACCAGCTTCTGCCCACTCAGATGCACTTGTGAACAGGTTGCCATCGTCATGGCGTGTGGTGTTGGTGAATCTGTTATTGCGGTCAGATGATGGATGGTGGTTCTCTCTGTTTACATTTCCGTTACTATGGTGACGGGTGTTGAATTGGTGGTCGACGTGGTGAAGATGATTCTCAGGCTCTACAGTGAGGGTTCTAGGTATAGCGTTTGTTTCACTTCCATGCTCGACTGGGGGCTGAATGTCTGAAAGGAGAAGAGTAAAGTATCAGTTGGTTATTACAACTCTGAAATGTAAAGAGTATGTGCAGAGTAGGGCCGATTACTTTACTGATGATTAATTAAATAATCAAGAAGCGTGTATAGTGTGTATGTGTTTTTGCATTATAATCAATGACTTAATGTTTTTATTACCTTTGAGTGTGTTGCCGTCACCCGCCTCCACCTTCAAGATGATAGGAAAACCAGCGCCCCCGTCCTCCTCCTCTCCTTCTGTTCCCTGTGTTGAGTTCTTGGTCGTGGAGTTATATCTGGCTCTACTGGGCGCTGAAGATCCGCGGGTCACCTGTCACAATTAATACATAATTGCTATATCTTAATTCCTTTTCCTTCAATCATATTAAATGGTAAATGGTGCATTTATATACTTTACATAGATTGTGCATTACATTCACCCAATCACACACACATTCATACACCGATGGCGGTGGAAACCATGCAAGGCACCAACCAGCACATCGGGAGCAATTAGGGGTTCTGTGTCTTGCTCAAGGACACTTCGATACTAACTCTGGGGGAGCCCGGGTTCGAACTGGCAACCTTGCGATTACCACCAGCCACTCTACCCCTGAGCCACCGTATATTATTTCTATTCATCTGTATGAATTAATCTGTCGAACAATAGCCGATCTACATCTGAGAAACGACCTCGCACTTTAGGGACAACATATGGACATATGGAATGTCAGAACAGGTCAGCTCCATATAGAGAGATCTAAGGGTGGCAGCCGGGAGCAGTGCCTTGAGTGTACAGGGTTTGATGAGGGCCCACGTAGGGCCGAACCTTAATTTTCGGGCCTGTTGAGAACACTAGTTTCCGCCAGCCGGGCGCAGCTGCACTAATAACTTTGGGGCAGGCCCATCTAGAGTTTGAATAGACAGGTATCAGTCAAAAGGGAGACATCGAAGAGGAAGGATGGTTGGGAAAGGATCAACATATGGAATGTCAGAACAGGTCAGCTCCATTTGGGGATCTAAGGGTTTGTGGTCAGATGTAGAGTTGCTGGCTTGATGAGGTGAGTGTCGTGATCTTCATACAGTATATGGAAACGGACATACATAGAGACGGCTATATATGGAGTGTGTCACGAGGTGTGATGATGGGCTGACGGCCATATATGGTAGCATGACGTGTCACAGGGCGTGACGGACTGACGGCCATATATGGTGGCGTGACAGACGGACTGACAGTTCTTGCAGGTTTTCATAGTAATCTGTGACCTACAGTCGCAACATTATTTATTTTGAGTATATTAGTTTCTACCAGGCAATCATTGTTGATAATTTAATTCTACGTCATTTTGAATATACCCTGTGCAATCTTTCATTACAATAAGCGCAAATACAAATAGATTTTTGATCCAAACATTCCCTTAGTAATGTACTAATGCTACTTTACTCTGCCAGACTGCCACCAAAATGTGGAATGCCCTGACACCATCCATTAAAAATGTGAATCACTGGTTTCTTTCAAAACTAGCCTGAGAAAATGCAATTTCCCTGATACAATGGAAGTGTCGTTCACTGCTGATGTTTTCCCCTTTCTCCTTTTAGTTGGTGTAGCTTTTAACGCTATGTTGATGAATTGAACACATGATAGGACAATTAAGTCCCCCAGACTTTTGTTTGTGTTATCTTTTTAGCCTTAATGTCTGACCGTACCTGTTGCATTAATTTACATTTGACATTTCTGATTAATAAAGTAGTCAATCAAAATATGTTCCAACGTCGTTCAATGCCAAAATAATGTCATGACCGTGCGACTGTCCACTCACTACTGGGGCTGGGCTGTTGCGTCTCAGAGCGCTCAGTCTGTCAAGGTGGTGGTTGTTCCGTCTGGATGTCTGGAACTTGGCGACCAGAAGCTTCCTCCTGAGGCCGTCTATCTCCCTCTGGTTCTGGGTGATCTCCAGCCGCAGCACCGCGTAGCCATCATCCACCAGCTTGCAGATCTCTGCCACCGCGCTGTTCGCCAGGACCTCGATCACCGCGGCCAGCTGGTTGTGGAACGAGTCGCTGCTGGTGGTAGACATGAGTGGATCTGATCACTTCAACAGTTGCTGTTGAAGAAGAAATAGGGTTGTTTTGTGGATGCTGTTGTTGTTGTCAGAGTACAGCTCGATAGAGCGTTTGTGTGCTACCAAAATATGTCCGGGAGTGAAAGCTATGTCATGTAACAATGGTTCCGGGTACAGTCAAGTATTGTTTCCAATGTCATACATTACCAGTCTTTCTAATGTTGTCTGTATATGTAATGTCATGCAGTTTTGAGGCCAGTCACGAATAATAATAATCTTGTCCATTGGCAATTCTTGACTTTCACCAATTCACCCACCGCACAGTACACTACAGGGCACTTTGACTTGATGTCCATAGAAATAAGTAGTGTCCCCTCGTGGTGGATGTAGTGAATAACTAATTTACAAAAATGTAATGACACATCCCCTGCGTGTCGATTATTTGGGGTACTTATTGGTCAAGGTAGCATAATTTACTTTAATAAAGGCACATAATGTTAATAATATAAATAAACTATTAATAATATGTGGCTTTTGTAAAATATGTGTGTATTTAATTGTACACTGAAGGGAGCTGAATGAATAAAACATAACATTTGTATCTAAATGCCTATTTTATAGTGGTACCATTATTTGGTCCCAGACTTATAGTAGCTATACTCTATTTAATAGAGTATATAGGCTACTATAAGTCTGGGACCAATAGTGTCTATTAGGTCCCAGATCCGAAGTTGATGAGAACCAGTTTCCTATTTCTTCCTCCTAAAATGAGGCGAGAGAGAGACTCCATCGCTATACAATAGCTGTCGCACAACCTGTCGCGTCTGCAAACCGCTTTGTATAGATCTGCTCAGGACTCAGGAGGACGGTTTGTTGATGTTGCCCGCGCGACAAGTTAAATGTTTAAAACGTCACCCAAACGTCACCATAATACACTGCATAAATACATGCTTTCCATCAGGATTGCTCTTTCTATCTCCCCATCAACATGACCAAAAAGAGAAGGAATAACGGTCGTGCAAAGAAGGGCCGTGGGCATGTGCAGCCCATCCGCTGCACCAACTGTGCCCGCTGCGTGCCAAAGGATAAGGCCATCAAGAAGTTCGTGATCAGGAACATCGTCGAGGCCGCGGCGGTCAGGGACATCACGGAGGCCAGCGTCTTTGACGTGTACGTGTTGCCCAAGCTGTACGTGAAGCTCCACTACTGCGTGAGCTGTGCCATCCACAGCAAGGTGGTGAGGAACCGTTCCTCTGAGGCGAGGAAGGACCGCACCCCACCTCCCAGGTTCAGGCCTCAGGGTGGTGGTGCACCCAGACCTGCTCCGAAGCCCATGTGAAGATGTGTGTAAAAGAAGGCTGTAGTACACCATCAATAAGTTTATATAAAAGAAGAAAAAGAAAATCTACTTTCAACTGATATTATCAAAACGTCCCACATATCTGAACAACACTACAACGTGTTGGAGCAGAGGACTTAGATAGAGTTAGATTAGCCGTAAAGTTATGACAATTTTTGTATAGCCTACCACATTTCATCATAGCCTACTTTGTCTTTAAGTAGCATGTGACATGTCAAACTAGGGGGTTTTCATGATTCTGAATCCATTCCAAGCATTCGTTTTGCACTAAAAACACTCCTTGGCCCAAAAAAACGGCCATAGCCGTCATCACACGTCAGCACATTTGGGCAAGTGGATATGGCCGAATTTACATAAACTAGAACTAGAGAGGTGCCCGTTGGGCACTGGCCTACTTGGAACGATGCAAGTTGGAAACACCCAGACATTATGTATATGTCCCTTTTAGGACCATATATGGAGTTCTTTGTCAGGTATGCCCAAATATGGAGTCTATGCAGACGTCAGAACAGGCCAGCTCCATATGGGACAGGGGCCCTGTCCAGAGCCCAGGCAGAGGCCTTTTTGGGGCGGTTCTGGACAACCGTGGGTCCGACCGACCGACCACTGCACCCCCCGTGGTGGTGTGGAACGTGTCGAATTGTTGAAGTCAATGGGGCGAACGGACCCCACTTTTAGAAGTACTGAATTAGAGGTTCAACATAATGCTGAAAATGATCCTATAGAGTATAGACTGACGGATGGTACCGTCACACTCATCTCTGTAGGCTTGACAGAACCTGCAAGCTCACACAGGACCACAACGGCCACTGTTGGGAGAAACATATCGAACCCTCTGAGAAACATCTTAATGCCACCGCTAGAGACTTGAGTTCAGCGAGCTGTCAGTAGGCCTAGACAGAGACATCCGCTGTCCCTGGCCTACACTGACTGCAGAGGCAACTATAGTTTATGACTCAAAATGGATTAGAAATGGACCGATTTCATATGACAATAGGAATTTGATGGATGCGTGCAACACTAAATTGAACGGTATAAGCAAAGAGTGGGCATTTGAACATTGTGGGCACCTCAATGTTAAATTGGCAATTTTTTTGGCAAAATGTAAAAATATAAAGAATTTGGAAAAGAATATGTGAAGTAATGTACTTCAAAACCTGTGATCAGCCATTCATTAGAAGGAAACATTTAGGTCTGCCAATTATGTACCATGCATGTTCAAATCCTAAATACTTTAGGTATTACTTCAGACCATTTTCTTATAAAACTAAAATTCAGGAGTCAGTGATTATATTAACATTAATATAATCTAAGAGCTATGGTACAATCACTGTGCCGTTTAAAAAGATATATAACTAGGGTCAAATAAAATGAATAAATATCTTCCAGGCTTAACAATTTCTTGTAAAAAAACACCAAGTTATGATTCACTCATAGGAGGCCTTTGAGATATTTCACCAGTTTCAATTGAAACAGGCCTCCACCCTCCACTTCAACGAGCTTGCAGATCATTCATTCTCACAGTGCACAGACCTAGGAGTTGGAAATGACAGAGCTATCATGACACTAAGACAGTAGTATCCATCTGATCCATCCCATGCCAGTGAGTGTGTGTTTGTATGGTTAAGATATGATAAATCTTTATTGATCCTCTTTGGTAAAAAATTATGCAGTTGTCATCAACAGCAGTAAGAGTAAAACACAGGAACAGAACAGATACGATTCAAAATAAAATAAAGTGACAGATATAGGCTTATGTTCTGCCAAATAAATACAACATTGTTTATAGAGTACTTATCAAAACAAAGTTACACCAAAAAGAAGAAAACTCAAACGAGAACTCATGTGACCTCGTAGACTGGTTATTCTTGCAATTCTTTAAATGTCCATTGTGGTTTCAATAGTATAGAACAGACATTTTAATACCAGTGGGAGAGTATGCGTGTGTATGTGCATGGGCCCGTAGACATAGAAAGGTAGACACCTGCACCTCCATCGGCTCTGGGGTGTCTGTATCTCGAGAGGAGGCAGGCTTCTGTGACGCACATGGTGACGCACTCGGGCGTGCGTCACAGAAGGGGACGTTCGGTAGGCCAATCAGAGGCAATGTGAACGTTTTCTCGTGCCAATAAAGCTCCTTTGATTGAGTCCCGGAAAAGATGCAGTGTGATTGGTAGTCACTTTTGAGTGGCAGCGGCGCAGCATGCCTTCCACACTTCTGCTTGACTTCCGCCTTGCAGTGTGATACAGGAAGCTCCAATGAACTGCAGCGGCCAATGAGGCATCGATGTTTTTATATCTATGGTCAGGCCTGCCACTGCGTGTGTCGTCTGTAAAGGTCAAATGTGGAATGGGCGGGGCGAGGGGTCGGTTGGGGGCGTGGCTTGATGCCTGGCTCCTCTCCTAGAAGGGGCATTTCCCTGAAGAGGACAGAGTTCACAAACGGGAGGAGGGAGGGGCCATCCGTCTGCCACACACACACACACACACACACACACACACACACACACACACACACACACACACACACACACACACACACACACACACACACACACACACACACACACACACACACACACACACACACACACACACACACACACACACACACACACACAGTCCATATTTTAATTCTACTTTTGAGTTTGCGTCTAAAACTCTCATACCCTAGGCTATCAGCTGTTCTGTGGTGTCATTAAAATGCCGTACCACAGAAGAAAATAAAACACCATTAAACCACTGCATGTAATGTAAACATTTACCTTGTTATCATGAAGACGGGTAGGTGGGGCCAGTGGCAGCCTATCACGTAGCGCCTGGTTAATCAACTGATCCTCTTCCACAGACAAACTGACCAATGAGCTTAAGAGATGCTGAGAGGGCGGGAAATTCACAGCTAGAGAGAGATAAGAGATTGAGGAAATATTATGCAGTTAATATGGTGACCAACACGTCAAACTATAACGATTTTTATACATTTTTAATATTTCCTATGAAATTTTGGATCAGAGCGATAAAAACAAGAGCTCTATCTACTGAGCTACCTAGATTATTTTATCTTAATTTTGCATGAAACACAGTATACCGTGTCGTTCACTGTCTCAACCTAGGGTCCGAGAACCACCAGGGGTCCAAATGTTTCCTTATAAGAGTCTGTAACAGAGTGTACAACTGGAACCAAATGGACCCTTGAGGATCCAGTTGTCCATTTTTAAACTCTGACAGTTAAACAGGGGATTTTATAGTGTAGTTTGGGGTCCCAGACATAAAACATAAATGGTATCATCAAATGGCCTAATGCATTGAAGTTGGAATTAACCAATTCTGGGCGGGAACCCCTTTCGGTGTTTTAAACTTTATATATTGAAAAATAGCGGATCTACAAGCTCATGAGCTTAAACAGATGTAGGTGAAACGCTGACGTTTATGGTTTTACCTTCTGTAGCCTTGGTGTTGATCAGGTTCTTGGTTCTGACTGATGAACGTAGAGTCTCCTGCACGGCATGCTGGGAGTTAAACTCTGCCCCCTATAGGAAAACACAGCCAGTATGTATTCATGTGAACTGTGTTGTGTGTAGCCTTTGAGCTTTCAAAATTCTTCTCATCACCTATAAAGCCCTGAATGGACTGGTCCCCTATACTTATATCTTTGAAATGCTCATTGAAATGTAATAACAATCGTTGACAATATAGTTGTTAATACAGTTGTGGTGTTGACTGTGCCATCCACTTCAGTTAGAGTTATCGTTGTAGTTATCATGCTCGGCGTGAACGGCCCGTAAAGTATCTATTCATGTGCATGCTGTAGTACTATAGTACAGTATGTAGTACTATAATAGTCAGGTATTTTAAACTATTGTGCAGTGTGTATGAATTTATGAATGTAGTGCTATAGTACAGCATGCAGTGTTTATGAGTCAGCAACCACAGAAACCTCCAATGACAGGAGCTCCGCCTTCAGTGCCAGTAAGGTGTTTGGCTCTGCCTCTTCCAATAGGCAGTCGGCCACTTCTGAACGTATGGACTCCCCATTGGATACTGAAGCTGGAGGACACGCCCTGTGGTCCCCTGGTTCACCTGTCAGAGCAGAGAGGATGAAATCAGAATCACCTTTATTTGTCACATTAAGTGGGTGGAATACTTTGTTGTGCAGGCACTCATTGCATTTACAGGGGATAGAGACAACAATCAGAACTACACAGCTGCAGCCATATTTCGGTGCTGCCCTCAGCTTCCTTGCATTTACCTTTGGGGTATTGGAATTTGGCTAAGGTTTGCGGAGAGAATGAGATATGAGGAGACGAGAGAATGAGAAGAGATGATGAGAACGAAGAGACAAGACTGAGGCGAGACAAGAGGAGAAAATGAGATGCGGAACATGACAATGAGAAAGAATGAGATGAGGAGAATGAGGAGAGAAGATGAGGCAAGATAATGAAATGATACGAGAGGAGAAAACTCAGAAAAGAGAATGAGCGGAGATGGGGAGAGAATCAGAAGAGACGAGACAGCATGAGAAAATGAGAGAGGAGATGGAATGTGAGGAAAGGACTATTATACACCGTTTGTAGAAAACTGTTACCGTGACGACGACCTCTCCTCCTGTGACCTCTACTGCGATGCTCATTGTTGCTAGGCAGGTTGCTAGATGAACTTCTAGGTTCAGCGGTCACCTTGACAACCACGGGTTCCTCAAAGCGCACCTGCGCAAAATGAGATGCCACCCACTTATTCACATGAAAACTATCAAATATGAAGATTTGATACTGAATCAATCAATGCAGATCAAACTGGGGGTCCTTGAAATTAAACAGGTTTAAATTCACTGCTGGAGCGTAAAAATCTTCGGGGTCCCTGGCATAGCTTTTTCACATGGGGGTCCGTGGGCTAATAAGTATCAATTTGGGGGTCCCTTTGAAGGACCCCCTATGATATGGGGACCCCAAGTTAGCTCTTGAAATGGACCCCAGAGTCTTAAGGCCGCCCCTGCCTGATGTTCACAGTCTAATGTGCCAGTGTATAGGAACGCATGGGAAAGAGGCTGCTGGTATTCCCCCAACCTGAGCACTGTCAGATCTAACATTGTCAGTACAGAGCTGGGTTTGGGCATGCTGGGTGAGGAAAGGAAAAAGTAAAGGAATTCACATTGACTTTTGTAGGCTTAAATTCTTAACACTTAACATTCTTACTCTCTGGATAGAAACATTTATTTTCAGAAACCAGTCTTATTCTTCCTCTAGTGATGAAGTAAAGCATCCTCTAATTGCTAACTGGTGAGACCCAACTGAAATTATGAATAACAAGATGTGTAAAAAAGGTTATTTTTACTTTATTAGGGCGCACGCACGGCATGCCGCACACAGACAAAGCATGTGGCAGGTGAGGTAGCATGCCAATCTATACTATCTAATGATGAGACATTGAGAGGTTTGAGGAGTCTTATGGCTTCTTATGAATACAATTGATACATGAATTGATATAAATCTATTGATACAAGATCACATCTCTTTTGGCATCAAAACATGTTTGATCATTAGCTGGTGAGTGGTCATCAATATTAACACCTAGATTGTAAACAAAAGTCATTTGTATAATTAGTTTACATAATAGGCTATTGACTGTGTTGTATCACATTTTCTTACATTACATTATTTTATTTTGACATTCACACAAATTGATGAACAATCATGGGTTTAAAATTCATGACTCCAAAAGCACAGCTGCAGTGGTCAAACCTTTAATTACATTTTATTACACAATTAAGTACATTTTAGCTTGATCTTGAACAAAATGATCGCGTCTTTTCTCCACGTGTTGACGTGTAGTGGCAGAGCAGACTGCAAGGCACAGACAGAGACACAAGCAATATTGTGAAAGAAAAACAAGAAAATATTGGTTTGTGTAAAAGTAATGGTAATTGTGTGGAAAATATACAAATCGTGAAAAATCGTATCGTGAACCTAATATTGTGATTCAAATCATATTGTGAGTTGAGTGAAGCATTCAAATCAAATAATAAAATAGAATAAACTAGATAAAAAAGCCATTGGAAAAACACGCCCCCTTCACGTAGTAGAAGTTGTTACAAGGGGTTTGTATAGGATCAAATTAATATCATATAGCCTATCTAAATACTGAATCAAGCAACTTAAAAACTGTCTGGGGCGCTCACAAAAGCCTGAGTAGACGGTAATATGAGCTAACCTTTTTTTAAGTGAAATATCCCGTTGTCTTAACCGTTGTCTTTCATTGGATACTGCACTTCTCTACAACTGTATCAACTACGTCTCCTATAGCTGCCCCTATTTTTGCACCAGTTTCTCCTGCAATTTTCTCTCCGACATTACGTCCAATTTCTGTGAACGTTCTCTCTGCAGTATCTCTTGCTTCTCTCTGGTGTCGATCTTGCATCTCTTTCATTTCTCTTTCGTGAGCCTCTCTCTGTTCTTCCATCTCTATACGTTTCCTCTCTTCCATCTCTCTGGCAATTCTTGCTTGTTCTTCCAGTTGTTCGTTCTTAAATTTCTCTTCTTTTTCCAGAGCCTCTCTGTCATATTGTCTCTTCAGTTCTTCTGCCTCTTTGCGTCTCGTCTCTTCGTCCTCCTTAGCTTTCAGAGCCTCTCTCATGAGGTCATAATTTCTCTTGATTTCTTCCATCTCTTTGCGTCTCTTCTCCTCATTCTCTCTAGCAGCTTTTTCTGCTTGTTTTTGTTGCTCTTTCATCATTTTCTCTGCTTTTTTCTTTGCCTCTTTTTCATATTTCTTCTCCAGTTCTGCCATCTCTTTGTGTCTCTTCTCTTCATTCTCTCTGAGAATTCTCTGTTTCTCCTCCTCCAGTGCTCTCTCCGCTGCCTGGAACATTGCAGTGGTGTAGTGGCTTCCTCCGTTCATCTGCACCATCGAATTGATTTTCACCAGCAGCTCAGTGACCTGAGAGGGGTCCTGTTTTTTGTTGTTGAAGACGTGATAGCGACCATCACATGTGTTGAGTATTCCTTGTAGTACTGGATCCTCGTTCAACATTTCTTCAATCGTTTCATCCTCAAGTCGGTCACCATAAGTGAACAGAATCATGGAGTATGCATGTGACCTTTGGCCAAACATTTCCTGAATCATTTGCACAGATCTCTGCTCCTCTTCTGTGAATCTATCCAGTTTGATCATAATCAGGAACACATGTGGACCAGGAGAAGCAAAGCTAATACACTGTGTGATCTCTCTAAGGGTTTCTGCTTTGCTAAACGTGGTGTCGAACAAGCCTGGCGTGTCAATAACAGCGACCTTTCTACCAGCCATTACACCTCTGACTTTCTGACAGTTGACTGTCACAGATCTAGTTTTAAACTTGGAGTCAAAAGCTTTAAAACCCAGCATGGTGTTTCCAGTGGCGCTCTTTCCAGCTCCAGTCTTCCCAACCATCACAATGCGAAGTTCTTCATCATTTATGATCAGATCTGGTGGATTAAAAGGATATGGTTAATGAGGCTAAACATTTGTGGTTTCTAAAACTGCTTTTTGCTTGTCTTCATTAACCACCTAAACACTATACCCTACCCCCTTAGATAGCATTTCTGTAGACTTGGATAGCATTTGATACAGACTTATAGCATGTTATGTATTGTAGACAGTACTATAATTGCATTGTATGTAGTCATAGCACGTCATAGTACATATGTATAGCATAGTATAGTATATATGTATAGTTTCATTATATAGATATTCCACTGTTACTTTCTTAGCTTACGCATGGTTCATGATAAATGCTTTTTATGTGATGTATTCCCATGCTTTTTTGTTCTTGCTTAATGTAAATCGCTCTGGATTAAGAGCGTCTGCTAAATGCCTAAATTGTAAATTGTATAGCCTATTTGACAGGAGTCCAGCTAGGGGCCTCTTTCCTTTCTCTTTCTAAAATAGATCTAGCGCAACACTGTGAGCTTGTAGATGGTTTTGCCAAATGATCCCCCAGAATAGAGATGCTAGGGTTCATGTGGTTAAAGATGGAGTGCCGTGATTTTTGTATTTCTTTCTGTTTTGTATGGGTCTATTGAGTTAACATTACTCTAATAGACCCCCAGGTGTGGTATTAGAATATTTAAATATGTCTTCCCTGTGTATTTTTGGTTTCTTCAATCTGAAAGCTGAAAGTCTTGAGTGAAAAGGCTCAACCGAAATACACCAGACATAGTGACATCACAATATCATTATCATCCCCTCCCCTAATCCCTCCCCCTTTATCAAACAACAACAGCTGTGGGTGCGGCTTCAGTTCAGGTTGATCACCAACCATCACCACCCACCTGAAAACCAGGCATACTTAATGAGCTGGTGGGTGTGGCCACATAAAAACATAATTTTAACACTTTCTGTACACTAAATCTAATCTCTAATCATAGTACCTGATGATGATCATGTTTTAGGGGTTAAAAGATCACAGCATTCCCTCTTTCAAAAATGAAACAAAATGCATGTCTCCTGCCAGGATACATACCATCAAGTCCCCTGTTGCTCCCTGAAGCCATGTCTGTTTTGAGGGTGTTTTTCTTACTAGAGAGAGAGAGAGACGGAGAGACAGAGACATTTGTACCATTAGCCCCTTTCTCATATGAACACTGGCACATGTCCGGGGAATCAGGACGGGTCGGACATTGTCTGATGTTGGCCTTTCACACATGTACAGTAGCATGCAATGTAGAATGTCCATTTCAAATGCATTCACACAAAAAGGTAAATAGCCAGGCGAAGGGTGGACACATTAATTACACATTAATTACTCAAACTCAAATATAACATTTGAGCTTGTAGATCAGCTATTTTGCTATTTGAATTGAAATCCTGAAGTAACATTTTTATTTAATTTCAAATGCCTTGAATTATAGTTATGTTATAACTTTATAAACTAGATATAAATACATTGGACATAAAAATCGGACATTACTACTCATTAAACTACTAATTTAGACTTTAACGCTAATTAAAGCGGATCATGTTTTAACCCGAGGGCCACATTAAGTGAAGGTGGGGGCCACATGTGGCCCCCGTGCCGCCAGTTGCCCATGTATGGTCTAACTCTAAAGAGTTGGATAACAGTGGCTGGTGGATTCATGAAATAATTAAATTACAGAGGTGACATTTGCAAGGTAAATGCTGAATATGCATAATTATGACTGACAACACTAAACTTTCCCCATTATGCAAGTGAATAGAATAGAATACAATTAGAGTAAAAATAGAGTATAATGTGGCTTAATAAAAAAGGCCTACATTAAAGAGGTTATTTCAATCGGTGATCACTCCGCTGCACGTGCACGCAAAATAATAAAACATCCACATGAGCACATCCCTGTGAATGAGTAAATGTCGCCTGAGATGCTCACTGTGAATGACTCGGTACATGTTGCCTGAGATGCTGTCACTCACCTGAAGACGGGGAAACGAGACGCGAGGTGATGAGACGTTCCTCCTGGACCTGGACCTTGTGGTGGTTCTGAGACGTTCCTCCTGGACCTGGACCTTGTGGAGGTTCTGAGACGTTCCTCCTGGACCTGGACCTTGTGGAGGTTCTTTGACTGTGTTCTGAGAGCAGAGAAGTGGAAGTGGAATAAGTGAGGATGTTAGTAATGCATAGATAAATAGATAAATACACCAACACAAAGTGTTCAATAGCGTTGATTGGTCTATGAAGAAATTTACAAAAGATTTCAGGTTTCTGCCGGACAGCATAGATATATTAATTATCCTATTAATATGATATTATCATTAACTGAAAAGACATCACGCTAAACACACATAATACAACTTCACTGCAGGAAATTATGCTATTGTTACCACACAAAAATGCACCCACTCATTTCTTTCTTTATACATACATGAATCATTGCTTTATTATTACCGGGAAATATTTTGATTTCTGCTAAATTACTCTGTGGATATTATTTTCTATTTCTGCTTTACTTGTTGTACGACTTTCACTCCATTATACATTTCAAATTTTACTTTCGACTCTACTTCATTTCTAGGAAGCAAAAAAGTACAATATGAATTAGGGATGCACCGAAAGGGAAATTCTTGGCCGAAACCGAATACCGAATATAGGAAACAGTTGGCCGAAAACCGAATATCCGAATATGATTAATATTATACATCTTTTTTCCTACCTTTGCTGTCATGGCCGTACCTTAAAGCTACCTGATTTATGGCAAAATAAATGGTTATGGCCAAACTTAACTTAAATAATAATCACTATTATGGGTCCATAAAACATTTATCCAGCCCTTTTGAATGCATTAATTGCATACACTATTCGGTGATATATTTTTATATATTTATATATTTTCTGCGGCCGAATATTCGGTGCATCACTAGTTAAAATAGTATGTTTATACAGAGTAAGTACAGAATAAATAATCTCTCAATCACTTGGTAATGACTGTGACACAGTCCTGTATCTGAAAGGTCAGAAATGCAGTCCTTGCAACCACAATGTTTCCAGCCATACAGGTCTAGTCCAGAATGCCACTTAAGCACTATATACTTTGTTGTACAACAAATAGAAAAAAATGTTGACCTACAAGCTTGTAGATGTTTGGAAAATTTGAAAGATTTAGAAAGCTTTTGCCTATAATGCCATGTTGAAAGTGGTTATCACTTAACATACCTACACCCGCACAGTATCATTGGTATGAAGTGTAACTGAATATCGCTGTTTTAGTATCCTCACTTAACCCATTAACCTGAGTTTGATTCTACAAATGTTATGTTAACTTAAATAATAATCACTATTATGGATCCATAAAACATTTATTCAGCTCTTTGAATGCATTAATTGCATACACTACTCGGTGATATATTTTCTGCCTATTTGGGCCGAAACCGAATAGGCCGAAAATGCATATTTAGCCATTTTCTGCCCAATATTTTCTGCAGCCGAATATTCGGTGCATCACTAATATGAATTAACCACTTAAGCACCATTTCAAATATAGCAGATGCAAGCTCACAACACGTCTTGATACATTATTGATATTTCCTTTACGGAAAGCCTTTGATTTTTGTGGGTTAAAATGCACTTTTGAATAATCAGGTACTTCTTTTTTAAAAGCATGTTCATGTTTGAATATGTAGCCTACTCAAGTGAGAATGTGACAGAGCAACCTTCACTTGTAGTTGAGTAATATTCGACCTGGAGTATCTATACTAAAGTTCTGGTTGTTTGTCCACCAGTGCAGATTAGTAAAGTAAACAAGTGAGTAAACTGCAGAGGGTCTTCTAATGTAGGGGATTTCATGTCTAATTCAAGTTAGTGGGGACCCGTCCTTCACACACCTACTATTAGATAGATAGTGGGGACCCGTCCTGAGGTGTGACAGCAACTTGGTCAGAAAACTTTTTAAGTGACTAAGTTAGTCAAATTATATTCAGTTTCAGATGAATTATAAATCTCATTTGGAAAATGATTGCAAAATGTTTGTTGCTGAATACTGATCAATATGCTGTCATTAACGTTCATGTAAAGAGGTTAAGTGTCTTACCTGCTTCGATGATGAAATCCTTCTGTACAACAGTGTAGGTCTGCAGGATATAAGCCGAGGAAGTATAAAGTAAAGCTATGAAGCTCCTTCAACAAGGACGACCAGCTCACTGCATAGCTCTGGTTGTCTCTGGTATTTTATAACCTCACGTCCCCGTCAGTTCAGTGGGGGGAGTCAGAGATCTGCCCTTTATAAGAAGAGGGCCGTTTATTGTAAATGCTGTGGCGGGATCTTTTCTTCTTTTTTTTGTTGTTCTTTATTTATCCAGGGCAGCTGAGCACAAGTGCTCACAGCAACGCCCTGCATGCCATGCACGCACGCACACACAAACCTGCATGGGAGCTGACCAGTACAACCACATAGTCAGTCTTATACTGTTTTTATTTAAATTAATTAATTAATTGTTTATTTCTGTACTTTACAGTTACATGTTTAAAAGACAGTTTTGTTACATAATCAGGGTTATGCCTGAACCAGTCAAAGACTTCTATTGTCAAATGTAGAATGTTTGCAACGATTGCTTTGTCGCTGCAGAAAGGAGGTCAAACAGACCTGCAGAAGAAAAACCCCCACAGCTGCAATGTGTGTGTGTGTGTGTGTGTGTGTGTGTGTGTGTTGTGTAGCCTGCCTAGTGCCTACTGTAGAAACACGTGCTTTACAGTAAATCAGGCCATTTCCCAGAAACAACCTCCCGGACACAACCGAAAGTGAAAGTATGCAGCCGTCTGCCTTGCTATGGCAACACAAGCCCACTTGAGTCAAAGTACAGGCATGTACTGCTCATGCTGCTCACTGCTCAGTCAAATTTATACTTGTAGGGAGATTTCACTTTCAAACATATTTGATGTTCAAACACCCCTTCCTCCAGATTGACAAGATGCCCTGCCAGGTTTCATCCCATTGGCCTGGTGTGGGGTCTGGTGTTGATCAGTGTTGGGCAATATTACTTAGGAACATAATGTTACTTATTACTTATTACTCCTTTAAAAAACTATATCACACGATTATTGGCGCAAGGATGTGACGAGTACATGCACTGTGAAAAACGTGCTATAAAAACTACATAAATAATAGGCTACTAAATGAATAACAGCACTAAAGCCATTTATTTATTTTGTGAGGGTACCTACCCTAGGGGACACGGGGAGAACATGCTAACTCCACACAGAAAGGCCCTTTTGCCAACTGAAGCCATTCCTAAAATAAGGTTAAAAGACATCCCTGTCCTTATACAGGAGGAGGAGTTCTAAACATAAAGCAAAGCAAAGCAAAGTTACTATGTTTACCCAGGGTAACTGGACTAAGCTCAAGAACTTGTTTACAGCCAGGCCCTGCTCATAGAACATTTCATGGTAGGGGTTCAATGCCTTGCTCAAGGGCACTTCAGCGTGGTAATTTTAACGTGCCGGTCCGGGGATACGAACGAACGACCTTCCGGTATCAAGACCGCTCCGCAAACCGTTCGGCCACCGCTGCCCGCACACATATGGAACATAGCCGATCTACAAGCATTGCGTAAAAACAGCTCCCTCTTTTCTTGAATCTTTTGTTGAGAGATTAGCAGCCATCTAACGACGCTGCTCACCAGAAACGCAAACATTTCTTTAATCAGTATACTACAGTCCTTCCTGGGTTCTGGTATGCTGGGTGAGGAAAAACAAAAGTAAAGGAATTCATATTGACTTGATATGTAGACTTGAATTCTTAACAATCTCTGGATAGAAACTTGTATTTGTCTCTTTAAAAAGGTCATGTGGGGCTGGGCCGGCTTACGGCGGGGCTCCACCGGGCGCGTCAGCGTCGCGTCTCCGTCAACGCCAGGGAATGTTCCCTTTTTAATCAATGCCCGTGTTGCGTTGCGTGACTGCATTCAAATTGCCCCGGTTCGTTTTTTGACGCATGCGACGGAGACGCAACGCGCCCGGTGGAGCCCCGCCGTTAGTGGTCCAGGCACCTTGGCTGGTAATCCAGCATGACAGTGTCGTGGGTTCGAGCCCCGATCCCGACGAACTTTGCAGTGTCTTCCCCCCCATATCGCTCCCCCCATTTCCTGTCTAGCTACTGTACAACTATAAAAAAGCCCCCAAAAAAGTTAATGTGGCCAGACTGCGACGTCAGTCATCTTTGATGTCAGTCAACTATGACATATCTATGACTTATGACCCCAAATTCGGGCAAGGTTTCAGTCCAACCCGAGCTCTGTTTATTTCCATTATAAAGTTAAATACTGTACATTATAGAAAACTATTATACATACACACATACTTAATGCCAATCAACTACTTGGAGGCCAGTGTATGACATCAGTACACACCAGTGTCGTACACAACATAAAATGGACACAAAGACAAACAGAGACATTTGTGAATTTGTTGAAAGACACACAGTCAGACAGACAGTTAAAGACATTTGTGAATGTATTTTATGCCTGGAGAACCGCTGATCCAACTAAATTCACAATGGCATCGCCCTCGGGTGAAGTTTAATGTAAAAGTACATACCGGGGGCACTGCACTGTTATGTATATGGAGAACATGAAGTAGGAACATACTGATGGACAGATGCCATTAAAGAAACAAACACAAAGTACACAAAGAACTGGCTCATGTCTGTACAGTGAGCCATATAGGTCGGTTTACATCATCTCTATTCAGACAAAACTCAAAGAATATTATTTTAGAAATATTTGAATTTTGAACGGCATGGATCCTAAGGCGTTCGAACATTCCACGAAAACAGATTTACAAGCTTTACAACGCCATTTTAGGTGAAGAGATTTGATTTTTAAAAGTCCCACCCGTGATTTATGAGAGTTGAATAAAGTTTCTAGTTTATCCCGAGATCTAGATTCAGACACCTATGCGATCTCATTTCTACTGTGCAAAAATCGTGCAGCACTAGTTGGCTCACTTTTACTCAAGAGAGAGATTTTAAGAGAGGTTTAAGTCAAACACTTTGGTGTCTGTAAGCCACAGTAGCTGTCTCCATGTGCCACATACAATATACAACTATACAGACAAGACAATAAATATTTTCATGGAAAAAATGAGAAACAAGAAAATCGAGATTCACATTTGAGCAAGAATCGTGCAACACAAGTATCCAATTACTTAAACATTTTTCTCCCCAATTCAGTAGTTATGTCAATTGAATCCTGAGTCCCCACATACATTTCTGTGTTGTCACTGCTGGTAAATCATGCATTTATATAATAGCACACGTATCCAAAGTGCTTTACATAGATTTGCATTACAGTCATTCACCCACACATTCATACACCGATGGCGGAGGAAACCATGCAAGGCACCAACCAGCACATCGGGAGCAATTAGGGGTTCAGCGTCAATTAGACACTAACTCTGAGGAAGCCCAGGATCGAACTGGGAACCTCACGGTTTTCCCAACCGGCCGTTTTACCGGCCACTACCACTACCTCTACCCCTGAGCCACCGCCCCCGTCGTATGCTACTGACTCACCTGCCAGTGAGGAGCCCCCACCAGGAGGATGTAGAGCCTTTATTCTAGTCCTCCCATCCAACACTCCCCACTAACAGAACTCACCTGTCTGTGAGTTCTCTCCAGAGCCTTCTTGCTGGATGTTTGATGTATGGTCCGTGTACATGGGATCTCTCTGGGTGGGTGGGGTTTAGGTTTAAGGTGCGTTGGGTTTGGGCTGTGGAGGAGTGAGAGGTCGAGCTCCGGACAGCGAGGAGGGGAAGAAGGGGAGGAGAGGAGAGGAAGAGGAGCAGAGGGGAGAGGAGAACACATCCTGAAAATAATAATAATTATTTAAAAAAAAATGTTACTAAGAACATTATTATTATTATTATTATTACCAATATTAAATGAATTGTTTAAAGCTGTTCATTACTTGTTACACCCAAATTGTGACCGATAAACCATTCTTCAGAGAAACCATACAATACCTATAATTAAATAAAGACAACAATAACCTTATTGTTATTTAGTTGTCTTTATATTTAATTAAAGGTATCTGGTTGCGGCGTGCGTCTACTGCAGCAGCAGTTACTACTGTACGCATTCAGACTGATCTAATGTCCAGATGCTGACCATCGATAACATTAATAGTAGTGCTTCTCAAGAGGGGTCTTGTCCACAGGCCCTCAATGAACCTAGCCCCAAGGCAATATGTTCCCTCAGTCCCTTCGCTCAAGGGACTGAGGGAACAAACCCAGAGGAAGTCTGATGCTCAGGGTTTATTGGGAGGATGATTATCATGACAAAAGTATGAGCGTCATGTGAACCATGGCTAGTCCATTTGTAGCCTACACTCTAATAGTTCACTCCTAGGGAGGGTCCCTGGCTGAAATATGAAAACCATTGAACAAATTAACTGTGATATAACTGCATATAAGTTGAGATGAAGAAAATGCCAGCACTCATCATATGTCCTTTTACATGACTTTATTTACCTCTGAGACTATTTACCTCATAATGAATTCATTATGATAGCTCATTCTTATTTGCTTATTTTACTAGTTATTCTATTGTGCTTACATGATATTTATCCTGTCTTGGTACCATAAATAGAGACTTCTTATTGATACTGTGTAAGATGACAATGGTTGACACCTGTGTTCAATTACAGTTGATTGTATTGTATCTCATACTCAAATTACTCATGCATGAATACCACACTTCCTGCAGTTATCTTGTCACAAACGCTGAGGAAGGCCAGACAGGCCGAAATGCGTACGTTTTCAGTCTCAGAGGTAAATAAAGTCATGTAAAAGGACATATAATGGGACCGTGTGTTCCCTCAGCCCTATGTTCAAGGTTCAAGGTTCAAGGTTGTCTTTATTTGTCTCCCTTGGGAGAAATTTGTCTTGGAGACAGAGTCACAGCTGCATGTTCCCTCAGCTCAGCCCTATATGTTCCCTCAGCCCTATGTCCCCTCATTCCAATGAGTGCTGGCATTTTCTTCATCTCAACTTATATTTTCTTAAGGATTTTGTTTGAACCTGGAGTGCTGCGGGTTGTCTGCTACGGTAGTACTTACTGTACTTCTCTCTCAATATAACTGCATGAATTTTTTGATGAATTGAACAATGTGGACCCTGTTGTAAACAAGTGTAATGCTTAATTGGGTCGTCCACTCACAGTTGACAGTCTTTGTATTGAGTTTGTGCTTAAAATGTACTGTAAATTCTACAAACTGTTAATAAATATTTCAATCAATCAATCAAAAGCATATAGCCTACTATAGCCTAGCCCTGTATTCCAATTTCAAAATCAAACATATTACATAATATGTAATATCACAGCCATTCCAGGGCTATTACGCCCATTTCGGGACCCTAGTTTACCTTTTCTGTTACCGACGTCCCAAATACAGATACAGAAAAGGTAAACTATACTATGGGTCCTGAAGGACATCTATACTTAGCCCAGCTCGGAACCCTACGTACAGTTTGTTTACACTACACGTAAAGTGTAGTGTAAACAAACTGTACGTAGGGTTCCAAGCGGGGCTAATCTATACTGAATACTGATCTCATCTCGTCAAATCAAATCACGTACCTTCTTAAACCAGACGCAATCAATTATCCTATTGAATTCGATTGATCCGTGAAGTTATTGGTGATGTATTGATCTACTTTGTGATGTAAAATCTATCAACAAACTTTGCTCCGCGCCGGTTGTTTTCAAACGGCGCGATTTATAACATCATACAGATGCGACGGTCCTTTGCTTAGAAGCCAAGTGAATGAATGGTGCAATGCCGCCACCTACTGGACTGGTGTGTGGACATCAGATTCAGTACATCTGTAGAAATATTTGTCACTCACTGACTCACAATACAAAGGTATATGAAGTGAAATGTTGGTGTGACATGCTTCCACAGTCCACAGATTACAAACAATTTACTAAATACAATTTGAATTGCAGGTAAAATATGTCTAAAGTCAGTGTTCAAGGCCATTTGTGTGCAAAACCAAACAAATGACAAACGACAGCATTAATATACACATGCAATTTAGGATTTGAATTGCATCAGAAGAATCAAGAATGAGCAAGACATAAGCAGCTAGTGAGCTTGTAGAACTGCATTTGTGTGCGACGTCATACAACAAAGACAGGAGTCCCCTCCCTCAGCTCCCTGTACAACAAAAGTGGGCTATAAAGTGAAGTGATAGTTGGTGAGATTGAGTGAGTCTGCAATTCTGACATCAATGGGGAGTTTATTGCACAGTTTGGGAGACACACACATACTGTTATTAATGCTGTCATCTACCCGTTACCGTTATTCTTATTTTAATTCTTATTGTAATTTTTGTCCCCCACATTCCGTGAAGCAAATCTGTAAATAAAAATAGCCTTAGGCTACCTGACGTGCTACAATGTTATACTTCATCATATACAAAAATAAAAATGAAAGTGGATAGTATAGCCTTGTGTTTTTTGTCCCAGTCAGAACTGCTTCGGTCCACATCTTGTACCTACTTAGACTTCACCTACTTACACTTAACACTACTGTATACTGGGAGAAACCTTGCCTATTTCAACTTTGTGAAATAGGCCTATGTTTTTACATAAATTAATTCTATGTCATACTACAGTGTCACACACCAGTAAGATGCCCTGGGCCCCATTCTAGGGCGAGGTCGTGTGCACGCATCCGCCTGGGTGACGGCAGACTGGACAGGAATCAGTCAAAAGGGAGACATCGAAGAGGAAGGACGGGTGGGGAGGATCAAACATATGGAATGTCAGAACAGGTCAGCTCCATATATGGAGATCTAAGGGTTTGAGGTTTTAGGTCAGATGTAGAGTTGTTGTCCGGCTCCATATATGCAGATGTAGTGATGATCCAGTCTTCTCCATGTATGGCTATCCAGGGTTTGATGAGGTCAGTGATCTTCATATATAGAGTCACAAGGCCTGATGGACTGATGGCCATATATGGTGGTGTGACGTGTCATGAGGCGTGATGTCACACAACCATATATGGAGGCGTGCTCTGACTGACGGACAGGTTTTTGAGGTTGTCATAGTGATCTGCGACCTACTGTAGCAATAAGTGGGTTTTATGAATATTTAATTAATGAAAAGTATTAACAAGAGCTAAATTGTGACTAAATAACTACATTGGATCCATTGGAACACAGCTTTTCTTTTCCAATTTCTGAAAATGTACAGTTTTGGCAGGGACAATACACAGCCTATTCTAACTTAAGTATAAAGTGTTGCGTACACATTCAATCACTATATAGATACAGTATGTAACATAATGTAGGTTGCTGAGCTTGGGAAATATCTGCAGGCAAATTCTTTTGGCAGACCAGTTTGTCAAGACCAAAAAGGGCAAGCCTAGGCTGAGAGAGTATGCTATTTATTCCCCAATGGTATAAGTAGAAAAATGAACTCTTAGTTAAAAAACAGAACGAGGAATGGGATAAGCACTGCCTGGGTTCAGTAACATTTGGCTACCTCAAACAAGTGCTCTTTAGTCAAACAGTAGTCAACAGTAGGCAACATTTATTGTTGCCTTGCTCAACAATAAATGTATTATTTTTCACCTGAAGACAGAGTGCCTCAGTAGTTTTCTCCCTATAGTTTGCCTGACCACAAGCAGAGCATTTTCTTTTAGTGTTTCTGCTTCTATGAACTCTTGATAATTAATATTTCTAATTTTATTGAAGTCTTATATTTGGAATATTAAGAAATTGACACTAGCATGTTTAGCACTACCTGTCATTACAGCAATATGGTGCATGTGACTGTAATATAAAACAATTCATGGCAGCTCTAATTTCTTGACCTCCTTTCCTGCTGTAAAAACTGGAGGAATGGAAGATTTTGACGTTAAGATAGTAAGTAATTCACCTGTGTGGACATGTTAGAAACCAGAAATGCAGCTCTTGTCTCACTGTGATTTGATGTTAATCATAAATGCACCATTTATGATTAAGATTCATTCACGCTTGAATTCACGTTAATCATGCTTGTCTTTCCCAAGACAGTCATCCGGGCCTGGTGTTTTGGGGAAAACTTGTTTTTGGTTCCCTTAACCAAATTCTGGGCGGTTACCGCTTTTGGTGTTTTAATCATTATTTCACACAAAATAGCAGATCTACAAGCTCATAGCGTTGCACCGAGTGCCACGCTACGAGCTTGTAGATCTGCTATTTTTCTTATTGTGAAAATATGGCACAAATCTTTGAATATACTGTATATTCTTTCAGAGCGAACGTTTTTTAACTCAAATCTTTGCTTCTGGGGGTCCCCTGGAACAACATATTTTCAGATGGGGGTCCGCAGCCAAATTGAGACAATTCTGGGGGTCCTTGACATGAAAAAGGTTGAGCACCACTGACATAGAAACAGAGGTTTTTCAGAAAACTATTAGGATTTAGAAGCCATTTTTCAGGTCTAAATGGGTGAATATCCTGTGTATGTAAAGTTTTACAACTAATACGTTTTAAAATCAGTTGAAAACATGATGACATGGCAGGGGCACCTGACAGCGAGGCCTTAATTGAAGCCTGTGCGGCGCACCCATTCAAGCCACTAGGCTAGGCTATAGGGGAGTGAGTGCCTGCGCCAAGCAGCCAATGTCAAACAGTGGAGAATGGACTAGGTTATGGCGTAAGCCAAAACAAGCACTCACTTCTGCGATCTCCCCACATGTCTCAGCCAATTACTACAATTGGGTGTGTGATTTTGAGGTTGGCTGGCTGAGAATAACGTACCGGTATAGTCATACTCTAACGTCTAACCATTCCCATTTCCCACTGCTCATTTGTCCATCTGTGGACCAGCAAACAACTAAACTGATAGATAAATCAGGTGCACCTCAGCTATACTTAAGCCTTTACTATATACTTATTTGAGACCAAAGTCAAATTCTGCAAAAGTGATATAATCTACACATTAATATAAAGACTTACATCAGTTTATTGGGAGATACTTTTTAATATAACATTATGATAATTATGTAGCAAAGTATATATGCAAGTTACAGTATGATCAGAATAGTGGAGTGTCTTCCTTGCCCTACTGGGAGCATGCACAAAAACCTCAAGAATCTATCATAACAAATATTAACACAAAGATGAACAGGTCAATTCAACAACTATTATTAATTATGATAGTGAAGTGGCAAACTATCATTTTTGGCATGAGTCGTAACATATAATTTTCCAAACATGGACTCTATAAGAAATAGGTTTATTTTATTCCGTTTTATTATTAGGCTGAAGGCAGGGCGGAGCTGTGTGTGTGTGTGTGTGTGTGTGTGTGTGTGTGTGTGTGTGTGTGTGTGTGTGTGTGTGTGTGTGTGTGTGTGTGGAGAGGAGACACACTGTGTCAGTCAATGTACTGTATAGTACATATCTGTCCTGGGGCGTATACCTCCTGGCAGAGATATGTCGTTTTATGTTTTGTTCCGTTGATTATTTCACTGAAGCCATTCTTTTGTAGAAGAACAGAGCTCCAACACCTGCCCCTACGACAGCCCCTACTGCTGCACCAACCGGGCCAAACAGCATTCCAGCTTCCGCTCCTCCAGCCACTCCGCCAATAGTAGCGCTGACTCCAGTAATCGCTCCTGCCAACTGCATTGCACCACCTCGCCTTGTTCTGTTATTGTTCTTCTCATTTTCTATCTGCTTTTCCTCTTCCATACGTCTCCTCTCCTCCGTCTCTCTGTCAAAGTTGGCTTGTTGCTCCTGCAGTTCATTCTTCATTTTCTCTTCTTTTTCCAGGGCCGCGCACTCGTATTTATTCGTTTGTTCTTCCATCTCTCTGTCAAAGTTTTCTTGTTGTTCCTGAAGTTCATTTTCCATTTTCTCTTCTTGTTCCAGAGCAGCTCTCTCGTATTCACTCTTTTGTTCTTCCATCTCTCTAGCAAAGTTTGCTTGGTGGTCCTGTTGTTCTTTTTTCATTTTCTCTTCTTGTTCCAGAGACTCTCTCTCGTATTTATTTGTTTGCGCTTCCATCTCTCTAGCAAAGTTTGCATGTTGGTTCCGTTGTTCCTTTTTCATTTTCTCATCCTTTTCCAGATCCGCTCTCTCGTACTTCCTCTTTTGTTCTTCCGTCTGTCTAGCAAACGTTGTTTGTTGTTGCTCTAGTTCTCTCTTCATTTTCCTTTCTCTTTCCAGACCTTCTCTCTCATATTTTTTCTTTTGTTCTTCCATCTGTTTAGAATTTTCTCTAGCTAAGTTTTCTTGTTTGACTTGTTGTTCTTTTTTCATTTTCTCTTCTTTTTCCTTAGCGGCTCTCTCATATTTCTTCTTTTGTTCTTCCATCTCTCTAGCAATGATTGCACGTTGTTCCTCTTGTTCTTTCATAATTTTCGTTTCCCTTTCCAGAGCCTCACTCTCATAATTTGCCTTTTGTCTAGCAAAGTTAGCTTGTTGTTCCTGTAGTTCTTTTGCCATTTTCTCTTCTTTTTCCAGAGCCTCTCTTTCATATTTCTTCCTTTGTTCTGCCATCTCTCCAGCAAAGCTCGCTTGTTGTTCCTCTAGTACGTCCAGAACCTCTTTCTCATATTTGTTCTTTTCTTCTTGCCTCTCTCTAGCAAAGTTAGCTTGTTGTTCCTCTAGTACTTTCTTCATTTGCCCTTCTTTTTCTAGAGCTTCTACCTCATGTTTCTTCTTTTGTCCTTCCATCTCTTCCTGCTGTTCTTTATTCATTTTCTCGTCTTTTTCCACAGCCTCTCTCTCATATTTCTTCTTTTGTTCTTCCATCTCTCTAGCAGAGTTCGCTTGTTGTTCCTGTTGTTGTTTATTCATCTTCTTTTCATTTTCCAGAACCTCTCTCTCATATTTCTTCTTTTGTTCTTCGTCCTCTTTACATCTCCTCTCCTCATTCTCTCTAGCAGATCTCGCTTGTTGTTCCAATTGCTCTTTCATCATTTCTATTGCCTTCTCCGTACCTGCTTTTTCACATATTTTCTTCTGCTCTTCCACCTCTTTATCTCTCTTCTCTTCATTGTCTTTAAGACGTCTCTGTTTGTCTTCCTTTATTGCTTTCGCTGCTTCTTGGAACATCTCATTGGTGTAGTGGCTTCCTCCATTCTTCAACACCATGTTGTTGATTTTCGCCAGCAGCTCAGTGACCTGAGAGGGATCCTGAGATTTGTTGTTGAAGACATGATAGCGACCTTCACATTTTGTGATTATCTCTTGTAGTATTGGACTTCTTTCCAATATTACTTCAACTCGTTTATCTTCAAGCAGGTCGCCATTAGTGAACAGAATCATGGTGTATCTATTGGCCATTTGGCCAAATAGATCCTGAATCATTTCCACAGATTTCTGCTCGTCGTCTATGAATCTTCCCAGTTTGATCACATCCAGGAAAACATGGGGACCAGGAGCGGAAAAAGAAATGCACTGTTCAGGTGTTTTCAAGAGTTTGTTCATAATCATGGCTTAACCTGGTGTCGAACAACCTTGGTGTGTCTATGACAGTGACCTGTGTACCAGCCACTTCCCCTCTGACCTTCTGACAGCCTGTTGTCACCAATTCAGTTGAAAACTCGGATTGAAAAGCGTTAAAACCCAGGATGGTGTTTCCACTGGCGCTCTTTCCAGCTCCATGCTTCCCAACCAATACGATCCGAACTGTGTCATCATTAACGAGAGCTGGTGGATTAAAAATGATATGGTTATGGCTTTAAGGGTGCTAAACATTGATTCATGTCTCTACGCTTTGATTTCATGATATTTTGTCCATAATTATCAATACAAATTTATGTATCGTGGCAAGATACGTAGTACATACCTCCCTCTCCATTCCTGCTCATTGAATCTGCATTCATGTCTGTCTTGAGGTTTTCTCTCACCTTGACAGCGACGGAGTGAGACAGAGAGAGAGGGGGGGGGGGGGGGAGATTGGTATCAAATTGGTAACAAAAATAACAACCGTGTCTTTGATTGCGTTTTGTTGCAATCAGTCTTATTGAAATTATAAGCAATTTCATTAAAAATAGCCACGACAGGTGCACACTTCAACAACTATTGCATTTGACATTTGACATGCATGACATGACATGACATAGGGTGCAACTTGGCTGAGATGTCGTCACTCACCTGAAAACAGGAAGATTTGATCTGCAACAGAATCCCCGAACAATCCGCCCGACTGTTGTGGTGGTTATGACTGAGTCTTTAGAGCCCTGCAGCAGAACCTGTCAGTACATATAAGATAATAATGAAGTAAGTTTGTGAGTAATGGTACAATGCATACTCTCACATTTAGATTTCACTGAAGCAACACTGCCTGTTTGGTGTGTGTGTATGTGAGTGCGCGTGTGGGGTATGGCTCAGCTTCTACTTCATTATATAGTTTATGTTATGTGTGTGTTGTTATGAGGTGTTGTGAACTTGTAGATCAGCTATTTTCAAAGTTTTTGCCTCTTTCCTATATTATTTGACAACTTTGAAAAGGTCTTACATGTTCCTAAATTGACACTTCAGTCATCTGGGGACACACCCCCGCCCTGGGGGTCCTGACCCGCAATTTGAGAACCACTGCTCACATTCAACACAAACTGGGATCTTGGAAGTTAGGAGGAAAAACCTGTCTGTCTGTCTGTCTGTCTGTCCTGTTGGTATCTTGCCTGTCTTTCTGCTGGAATTCAATACCTCCTGCTTGGTATTCTACCTGTCTGCCTGCTGGTATCCTACCGGTCTGTCTACCTGTCAGAGAATACAACAGTAGTTTATACAAATCTAAACTGTCAAAATCCAAGACGCATTATTGTGAACAAGTTGAACATCATTCATTTGTCTGATGCATGGCAAGATGGGAAGAAATGTGCAATGCATCAAAACAAATTTATACTCAGTAGCACGACGGTGTCGCTTGCCTAAAAGATCTTATAGGCCGATGTGATACAAATTAAGATTTACAAAGAGAGGGCACAGATATACCGTAACAGAATGAATATGCACCACCCACGGTGGCAGGCAGTTGGTTGATTTAAAGACATGAAAACATGGCCAGAAATCATGTTGTATTCTACATCACATACACATTGATTTTGTATACCTCTAAATTGATCTTTTCATCATTATCAATATCTTATCTCATGAATAGATCAGGTTATACAAGTTTTAAATTAAAGGGATATTTCACATTAAAACATGTTTGGCGTATTTTACCCTCTTTACTCTGGGGTTTTGGGAGTACCCCAGACAGTTTTTAAGTTGCTTGATTCAGTATTTAGGTATATGATATTGACTTCATCAGACACGCCCCTTCTTATACAAACCCATTGTAACTTCAAACTACATTTTAACCATGTTAGAGTCATTGAAAACACCCGGCCTTGCTTCTGGTGACTCATACTATACCATAATACGTGAGGGTTCCATGGCTTTTTTTAATATTACTTTTTCATTAATCAAAACATTTTCTTTTTAAAATACCAGATTTTGTTATTTTCCCGCAAATTATGAAAAATAAATACATGAAAAAAGTAATTGAAAAAACAATATCGGCCACCAGAACCAAGGGGCCGGTGTTTTCGATGAATTTATCATGATTCAAATTTGAGTTTGAAGTTACAATGGGTTTGTATAGGAAGGGGGCGTGGCTGATAAAATGTATATCAAACATTTAAATACTGAATCAAGCAACTTAAAAACTGTTAACTGTTTAAAAAAAAAGCCTGAGTAGACGTTAACATGGCCCCAAACATGTTTGAAAGTTAAATATCCCATTAATATGCAGTTGATACTCTTCCCAAACTCTTGATATACTCTTCCCAAACTCTTCTCCCTTCTGGCTCCAAAACTATAGAATGCACTTCCCATTTCAATCAGAACTGCAACCTCACTCCCAATCTTCCGTCGTAGTCTGAAAACCCACCTTTTCAGACTCCATCATGGCCCGTACGTAACACTTACCCTAGCCCCTTAGATAGCATTTTATACAGACTTATAGCATGTTACGTAGACGGCACTAGAATTGCATTTTTTATGTAGTCATAGCACTTTATAGTATGTATAGTATAGTATGTATAGTATATATGTATAGTTTCATTATATAGATATCCCACTGTACATTATTAGCTTATGCATGTTTCATGATAACTACTTTTTATGTATGTGATGTATTGCCATGCTTTTTGTTCTTGCTTATTGTAAATCGCTCTGGATTAAGAGCGTCTGCTAAATGCCTTAATTGTAAATTGTTGACGTTAAAGTACATTTATTTTTGTCTATAAAGTAATAATAGAATTACCTGATGTTCTTGTTGCAGAAGAGAGTCTGTCAAACTGTTTTGGAGAAAGTTGTGAAGATAATCGATCACACTCCCTTCCTTGCTCTGAGATCAATAAAGGAACAGCTAGGGCAGCTTTCAGCTGCGGGTGAATTAGTGTGCAACCGCCTCCTCTCCTCCGCCCAGGTGAGAATGACATGGGAGGGTGGGGTGATGTCACTCATGTCCTGTCCTCAGGGTTTTTTCTGCCTTCATGCTTCACTCCACTTAAAATAAACCCCGTACTTGTACCTATGTGTGTAGTGTCCCCCAGGGCTCTGTACTTGGTCTCCTCCTCTTTTCGCTACATTAAATATGTGCACTGAGAACAGTTTACATACAAGTTCACAAAGTGATGCGTCGTGAGCTTGTAGTCTGGCTACCCCCCCCCCCCCCCCCCGAATAGGGATCCTAGGGTTCATGTGGATATAATGTGATCAAACCTCTGTTTGTATGTATCCCCTATATACACAACATATATGGCTCACATTGGCTCAGTATATGATATTGTGGATCATCTCAAACCTGAATGTCTGGTTCCACTTCAGCTTGCAGGCAGCAACAGTATATTCCATAATATTGCTCTGTGTGTGTGTGTGTGTGTGTGTGTGTGTGTGTGTGTGTGTGTGTGTGTGTGTGTGTGTGTGTGTGTGTGTGTGTGTGTGTGTGTGCGTGTCGCACACATGTACTACAGTACCGGTATGTGTGTTATGCATATGTGCATTTCTTCCTGTACTGTACTGTGTGCGTACTGTATATTGCTTTTTCGTCTAAATATATACTTTTCTTTCTTATTTTTTTTTACCATCAATCTGCACAGATGGCCATCAGAGTCAAAATAAATCACACTGTGAAAAATCATTAGTATTATTATTATTATAAAATGCAATAAAAGATAAAGGTGCTGCAATTGCTGGCAGTAATCATTGGACAGTGATTGTTCAGTAAAAGGGGACTCCTTTTTCTCTCCAGTTCTTTAACCAATTTAGACCTGAGGACGATTCTACAAATGCCTTCCAAATCTTTTCTGAAATACCCATGTTTCTATGTCAGTCGTTCTCAAACATTTTCATGTCAAGGACCCCGAAAAATATATACAATTGCCCACTGAGCCCCATCTGAAAATATGTTGTTCCAGGCACCCCCCAGAAGCAAAGATTTGACTTAAAAACGTTTGCTCTGAAAGAATATACATTCAAAGATTTGCACTACATTTTCACGATTTAAAAAAAAATAGCAGACCTACAAGCCACGCTATGTGTGGTGAGTTCAATGCATGAGTTCTTTCTCATGCATTGATGAAATTGGCATCCCGTTCCCAACCTGAAAATGGAAATCAAAACAAATCACTTACTTGAACTAAAAATTAAGATTTGTGTTATACCTGCACAATGATAGAGCTACTGATCAAACATATTGGTAGATACCACTACCATGTGTAAATGGGAGTAACTGTTTGGATACATGGCTGTATAGTGTGCTTATAAAATGCTATCTCACCAACATGTCTTGACTGGCAGACAGATTATGAGACATTACATCACATTACTTGGCAGTTTGCATAATGAGGGCAACGCTCTGCACTTATACTGTAGTGTTTCCCACTAAATGGGTCAGGAGTCAGGACCCATTTTTGGGTCATGGATTTTGGAATTAATGTTGGCCAACATTTTTTAAAATGTTGGCCTATAATGACATAACATGTATAGGCCAGGTTGAAAAGTAGTTTTACTTTTTAAGGAGATCACTCTATTTTGTTCTTTGGTGATGGGAATCCATGCATTTGACTGGTAACAAGACAACTCACCCCTTTTACCCTTTTTGGTGAGTTGTCCGGACAACTCACCAAAAAGTGCAGAAAACTCACCAAAAAGTGCAGACAACTCACCACGGGGTGAGAGGTCTGGACTTTCGGGGTGAGATGTCTTCACTTTCCAGGGTGAGTTGTCTTCACTTTCCGGGTGAGTTGTCTGACTGAATATGTACTTTTTGAGCTCTTTTATATATATATATATATTTTTTTTATTTTTAAGATATTTTTTTTGCGGCTTACGCCTTTTATTGATTTTTGAAGGGACAGACAGTAGGCTGACAGGAAACGGGAGAGAGATGGGGGGATGACATGCAGTAAAGGCCGTGTCGGGTCCGGGAGTCGAACCCGCGGCACACTGCGACTGGATTACCAGTCCGGTGCCCAGACCGTTACGCTACGGCCTGGGCCTACTTTACTGAATATTTCACCAGAATACTTTACTGAATATTTCAATCATGTCAGACACATACATTCAGTTGATCCGTTCTGTCATCTGTTAAATTCCTGTGCCTCAGGAATGTTGTACTTGCTGTTCTTTCCAGATGGGAGATGGCCATGACACCAGTGTTGTTCCACTGAAGAAAACTAAATGCAAACTAAGCTACGATGACTAAGACTAAATATACTGACAATTTCGTCAACAAATAAAAACTAGTCTAAAATGTTAGGAAAGGAGTAAGGACTAGTGGACAAGAGATCAAGTATAAGTCATTTTACATTTGGTTGCAAACTTGCATGCTGAAAATAGCAGATCAACAAGCTCACAACACGTCGCAGCTTGTAGATCTGCTATTTTCAGCAAGTGTAAAAACAGTCCTTACGACGGCATCAATGCCCACCAAAATACATTTTTGTCGACTAAATCAACTGTAGAGGGGTCAAGGAGGTCGGGTTGAGGGGTCAAGTACCCCCTTTGACCCCTCGTGGCGCCGGGCCTGGTCTGTACCTACCTATAGTCAATGCTTTTGGGTCTTTTACCGTGTTCAGGTATTCAGCTTAATGTATATTCTCTTTTTAGTGATAGATAGAAACAGTACAGTGATGTAGAAATGTACAAACTTTGTTGGCAACTTGGCCATAGATATGTTAATATTGCCTGGGCTGGACCCCTCCTAATTTGTTTACTTAGATGGCTGAATGGTTAAGGTGTCAATAGCTTTGCTATTCAGATGTAATTCAGTCAGTAAGTAGGTCTATTACAATTTACAATTTAGGCATTTAGCAGACGCTCTTAATCCAGAGCGATTTACAATAATCAAGAACAAAAGCATGGGAAATACATCACAAAAGCATTTATCATAAAACATGCGTAAGCTAAGAAAGTAACAGTGGAATATCTATATTATGAGACTATACTATACATATAAACTATATATATACTGTATACTATATGCTATACATATGTACTATGGCGTGCTATGACTATATACAATGCAATTATAGTGCAGTCTACATAACATGCTATAAGTCTGTATCAGATGCTATCTAAGTCTACAGAAATGCTATCTAAGGGGTTAGGGTAAGTGCTATGGGCCATGATGGAGTCTAAAAAGGTGGGTTTTCAGACTACGGCGGAAGATTGGGAGTGATGCTGCAGTTCTGACTGCAATGGGAAGTGCATTCCACAGTTTTGGAGCCAGAAGGGAGAAGAAGAGTCTATTAGAACTGTGATTGATTGATCATGTTATTTCACACTAGGGTACATTTAAAAAGCAAAATAGCAAAAAAAAAAAGAATAGCACTAAGACTTGTTTACATTAGGTTCTTTCGGTTTCAATTAGTGCTATTCCCCACACACACACACTCACCATGTTTGCGCATTTATGAGAAATAAAAAACACTAATCTGGAAATTATTTCGGGTACCCCCTGGCTATGCGTCACGGACCCCACTTTGGGAACCGCAAGTGAGAGAGAGAGAGACGCTCTTCTCCTTACAACAGCGTTTCACCGGATTTTACTGTTAAATAAATAATCTCAGCGAAAAGTTCAGACAACTCACTTCGCCGTCTCAGAAAGTGGACTTTCGGGGTGAGATGTCTTCACTTTCCGGGGTGAGTTCTCTCGGAGAACTCACCCCGGACAGTGAAGACAACTCACCAAAAGTGAAGACAATTCACCGGCGTGAGATGTCCGGTATTCGTCTTAATAACCACATCAAAGGGTCAAGACGGTTTTAGCGTTGTCCCTGCGGTGTGATATGTCTCGTTGCACGTTGACCCACGTTGACCCACGTTGACCCACGTTGACTCTAGTGATTCAACGCATGGAATTCAATGGCCCAAACCACACCAAAGGGTCAAGACGGTTTTAGCGTTAACTCCGTTAACTGTTTGGACCCAAGGAGTTGCATGGTGACCCTTTGGTGTGGTTAAGACTTTACTGAAACGAGCAGTCCAAGAAGGAAGTGAGACCAGTGTCTGTTACATCATGGACACTACTAAAATCTAAAGACCACATATTACACACATAAAGACCTCAGGAAAGTGTTCTAAATCTTCTAAATGCCATTAACATATTTTTTGCCAAAAGGGTGAAGACTGCAGGACTGCAGCACATCTGCAGTTGTTGGAGGACACCTGCTGGTTCTAAGCTGCACTGCCGGATGCTCACAAGTGCAATATCTATATTGCACTACCAAACCAATGTTTCCAACCTTTTTCATCAAGGTGAAAAATGAAACCAAATGGACGCGTAGGGGTCCATTTGGTTTACGCACTCAAGAGATCTCACGCACTCAAGAGATCTATAAGGGTCCATTTGGTTACCAACTCTCCATCATTTAGCTGGGGACCAGCTGGTGGTCCACGGACCACTGGTTCAGAACCACTGCTCTATAGTCAGGGATGTTCTCTTGCCTGAAATTTGACCTCAACTGTGGAAGACAAAGAGTTTTTGTGCCGGCATGTTTGGTTAAAGTATGAATAAATCATGATCATCATTTCTTATGATGTAAAGCATATACTTACTATTAGTTCATGTGTTGGCCTTATTGGCCTTACGTGCTACTACTACTGGCCAATATAAGGTTACAGATATGTGACGTCTGATTTCATAGAAAGACAAGTGTTTTCCTGCAATAGGCCTAG